>NC_092234.1:1719564-1927064 GCF_036320965.1 Panulirus ornatus
GAGGTAGCGCAAGGAAACAGACGAAAGAAATGCCCCCCCCCCCCATACACATGTATATACATACGTCCACACACGCAAATATACATACCTACACAGCTTTCCATGGTTTACCCCAGACGCTTCACATGCCTTGATTCAATCCACTGACAGCACGTCAACCCTGGTATACCACATCGCTCCAATTCACTCTATTCCTTGCCCTCCTTTCACCCTCCTGCATGTTCAGGCCCCGATCACACAAAATCTTTTTAACTCCATCTTTCCACCTCCAATTTGGTCTCCCTCTTCTCCTTGTTCCCTCCACCTCCGACACATATATCCTCTTGGTCAATCTTTCCTCACTCATTCTCTCCATGTGCCCAAACCACTTCAAAACACCCTCTTCTGCTCTCTCAACCACGCTCTTTTTATTTCCACACATCTCTCTTACCCTTACGTTACTCACTCGATCAAACCACCTCACACCACACATTGTCCTCAAACATCTCATTTCCAGCACATCCATCCTCCTGCGAACAACTCTATCCATAGCCCACGCCTCGCAACCATACAACATTGTTGGAACCACTATTCCTTCAAACGTACCCATTTTTGCTTTCCGAGATAATGTTCTCGACTTCCACACATTCTTCAAGGCCCCCAGAATTTTCGCCCCCTCCCCCACCCTATGATCCACTTCTACTTCCATGGTTCCATCCGCTGCCAGATCCACTCCCAGATATCTAAAACACTTCACTTCCTCCAGTTTTTCTCCATTCAAACTCACCTCCCAATTGACTTGACCCTCAACCCTACTGTACCTAATAACCTTGCTCTTATTCACATTTACTCTTAACTTTCTTCTTCCACACACTTTACCAAACTCAGTCACCAGCTTCTGCAGTTTCTCACATGAATCAGCCACCAGTGCTGTATCATCAGCGAACAACAACTGACTCACTTCCCAAGCTCTCTCATCCCCAACAGACTTCATACTTGCCCCTCTCTCCAAAACTCTTGCATTTACCTCCCTAACAACCCCATCCATAAACAAATTAAACAACCATGGAGACATCACACACCCCTGCCGCAAACCTACATTCACTGAGAACCAATCACTTTCCTCTCTTCCTACACGTACACATGCCTTACATCCTCAATAAAAACTTTTCACTGCTTCTAACAACTTGCCTCCCACACCATATATTCTTAATACCTTCCACAGAGCATCTCTATCAACTCTATCATATGCCTTCTCCAGATCCATAAATGCTACATACAAATCCATTTGCTTTTCTAAGTATTTCTTACATACATTCTTCAAAGCAAACACCTGATCCACACATGCTCTACCACTTCTGAAACCACACTGCTCTTCCCCAATCTGATGCTCTGTACATGCCTTCACCCTCTCAATCAATACCCTCCCATATAATTTACCAGGAATACTCAACAAACTTATACCTCTGTAATTTGAGCACTCACTCTTATCCCCTTTGCCTTTGTACAATGGCACTATGCACGCATTCCGCCAATCCTCAGGCACCTCACCATGAGTCATACATACATTAAATAAGCTTACCAACCAGTCAACAATACAGTCACCCCCTTTTTTAATAAATTCCACTGCAATACCATCCAAACCTGCTGCCTTGCCGGCTTTCATCTTCCGCAAAGCTTTCACTACCTCTTCTCTGTTTACCAAATCATTTTCCCTAACCCTCTCACTTTGCACTCCACCTCGACCAAAACACCCTATATCTGCCACTCTATCGTCAAACACATTCAACAAACCTTCAAAATACTCACTCCATCTCCTTCTCACATCACCACTACTTGTTATCACCTCCCCATTAGCCCCCTTCACTGAAGTTCCCATTTGCTCCCTTGTCTTACGCACTTTATTTACCTCCTTCCAAAACAGCTTTTTATTCTCTCTAAAATTTAATGATACTCTCTCACCCCAACTCTCATTTGCCCTCTTTTTCACCTCTTGCACCTTTTTCTTGACCTCCTGCCTCTTTCTTTTATACATCTCCCACTCATTTGCATTTTTTCCCTGCAAAAATCGTCCAAATGCCTCTCTCTTCTCTTTCACTAATAATCTTACTTCTTTATCCCACCACTCACTACCCCTAATCAACCCACCTCCCACGCTTCTCATGCCAAAAGCATATTTTGCGCAAGCCATCACTGCTTCCCTAAATACATCCCATTCCTCCCCCACTCCCCTTACCTCCTTTGTTCTCACCTTTTTCCACTCTGGACTCAGTCTCTCTTGGTACTTCCTCACACAAGTCTCCTTCCCAAGCTCACTTACTCTCACCACTCTCTTCACCCCAACATTCTCTCTTCTTTTCTGAAAACCCCTACAAATCTTCACCTTCGCCTCCACAAGATAATGATCAGACATCCCTCCAGTTGCACCCCTCAACACATTAACATCCAAAAGTCTCTCTTTCGCGCGCCTATCAATTAACACGTAATCCAATAATGCTCTCTGGCCATCTCTCCTACTTACATTACTATACTTATGTATATCTCGCTTTTTAAACCAGGTATTCCCAATCATCAGTCCTTTTTCAGCACATAAATCTACAAGCTCTTCACCATTTCCATTTACAACACTGAACACCCCATGTATACCATGTATACTATATTATTATTTTGCTTTGTCGCTGTCTCCTGCATTTGTGAGGTAGCGCAAGGAAACAGACAAAAGAATGGCCCAACCCACCCACATACACATGTATATATATATACACGTCCACACACGCAAATATACATACCTATACATCTCAATGTACACATATATTTACACATGCAGACATATACATATATACACATGTACATAATTCGTTCTGTCTGCCTCTATTTATTTCCATCGCCACCTCGCCACACATGGATTAACAACCCCCTTCCCCCTCATGTGTGCGAGGTAGCGCTAGGAAAAGACTACGAAGGCCCCATTCATTCACACTCAGTCTCTAGCTGTCATGTAATAATGCACCGATACCACAGCTCCCTTTCCACATCCAGGCCCCACAGAACTTTCCCTGGTTTACCCCTGACGCTTCACATGCCGTGGTTCAATCCATTGACAGCACGTCGACCCCGATATACCACATCGTTCCAATTCACTCTATTCCATGCACGCCTTTCACCCTCCTGCATGTTCAGGCCCCGATCACTCAAAATCTTTTTCACTCCATCTTTCCACCTCCAATTTGGTCTCCCACTTCTCCTCGTTCCCTCCACCTCTGACACATATATCCTCTTGGTCAATCTTTCCTCACTCATTCTCTCCATGTGACCAAACCATTTCAAAACACCCTCTTCTGCTCTCTCAACCACACTCTTTATTTCCACACATCTCTCTTACCCTTACGTTACTTACTCGATCAAACTACCTCACACCACATATTGTCCTCAAACATCTCATTTCCAGGACATCCACTCTCCTGCGCACAACTCTATCCATAGCCCACGCCTCGCAACCATACAACATTGTTGGAACCACTATTCCTTCAAACATACATATATACACGTGTACATATTCATACATGCTGCTTTCATCCATTCCCATCGCCAACCCACCACACATAAAATGGCTAAACTCTTTTTATTACCTTACATTTCTCCCTGGGGATAGGGGAGAAAGAATACATCCCACGCATTCCTCACGTGTTGTAGAAGGCGACTAAAGGGGATGGGAGTGGGGGGCTGGAAACCCTCCCCTCCTTGTATTTTAACTTTCTAAAAGGGGAAACAGAAGGAGTCACTTGGGCAGTGCTTATCCTCCTCGAAGGCTCAGATTGGAGTGTCTAAATGCGTGTGGATTTAACCAAAATGAGAAAAGAGGAGAGATAGATAGTATGTTTAAGGAAAGGAACCTGGATGTTTTGGCTCTGAGTGAAATGAAGCTCAAGGGTAAAGGGGAAGAGTGGTTTGGGAATTTCTTGGGAGTAAAGTCAGGGGTTAGTAAGAGGACAAGAGCAAGGGAAGGAGTAGCACTACTCCTGAAACAGAGTGGTGGGAGTATGTAATAGAGTGTAAGAAAGTAAACTCTAGATTGATATGGGTAAAACTGAAAGTTGATGGAGAGAGATGGGTGATTATTGGTGCATATGCACCTGGGCATGAGAAGGAAGATCATGAGAGGCAAGTGTTTTGGGTGCCGCTGAATGAGTGTGTCAGTAGTTTTGATGCACGAGACTGGGTTATAGTGATGGGTGACTTGAATGCAAAGGTGAGTAATGTGGCAGTTGAGGGAATAATTGGTGCACATGGGGTGCTCAGTGTTGTAAATGAAAATGGTGAAGAGCTTGTAGATTTATGTGCTGAAAAAGGACTGATGATTGGGAATACCTGGTTTAAAAAGAAAGATTTGCATAAGTATTTGTATGTAAATAGGAGAGATGACCAGAGAGCGTTATTGGATTACGTGTTAATTGATAGGCGCGTGAAAGAGAGACTTTGGGATGTTAATGTGCTGAGAGGTGCAACTGGAGGGATGTCTGATCATTATCTTGTGGAGGCGAAAGTGAAGATTTGTAGAGGTTTTCAGAAAAGAAGAGAGAATGTTGGGGTGAAGAGAGTGGTAAGAGTAAGTGAGCCTGGGAATGAGACTTGTGTGAGGAAGTACCAGGAGGGACTGAGTACAGAATGGAAAAAGGTGAAAACAAAGGAGGTAAGGGGAGTGGGGGAGGAATGGGATGTATTTAGGGAAGCAGTGATGGCTTGCGCAAAAGATGCTTTTGGCATGAGAAGCATGGGAGGTGGGCAGATTAGAAAGTGTAGTGAGTGGTTGGATGAAGAAGTAAGATTATTAGTGAAAGAGAAGAGAGAGGCATATTGAAAATTTTTGCAAGGAAATAATGTAAATGACTGGGATATATATAAAAGAAAGAGGCAAGAGGTCAAGAGAAAGGTGCAAGAGGTGAAAAAGAGGGCAAATGAGAGTTGGGGTGAGAGAGTACCATTAAATTTTAGGGAGAATAAAAAGCTGTTTTGGAAGGAGGTAAATAAAGTGCATAAGACAAGGGAACAAATGGGAACTTCAGTGATGGGAGCTAATGGGGAGGTGATAACAAGTAGTGGTGATGTAAGAAGATGGAGTGAGTATTTTGAAGGTTTGTTGAATGTGTTTGATGATAGAGTTACAGATATAGGGTGTTTTGGTCGAGGTGGTGTGCAAAGTGAGAGGGTTCGGGAGAATGATTTGGTAAACAGAGAAGAGGTAGTAAAAGCTTTGTGGAAGATGAAAGCCGGCAAGGCAGTGGGTGTGGATGGTATTGCAGTGGAATTTATTTAAAAAAGGGGGTGACTGTATTATTGACTGGTTGGTAAGGTTATTTAATGTATGTATGACTCATGGTGAGGTGCCTGAGGATTGGCGGAATGCTTGCATAGTGCCATTGTACAAAGGCAAAGGGGATAAAAATGAGTGCTCAAATTACAGAGGTATAAGTTTGTTGAGCATTCCTGGGAAATTATATGGGAGGGTATTGATTAAGAGGGTGAAGGCATGTACAGAGCATCAGACTGGGGAAGAGCAGTGTGGTTTCAGAAGTGGTAGAGGATGTGTGGATCACGTGTTTGCTTTGAAGAACATATGTGAGAAATACTGAGAGAAACGAATGGATTTGTAAATAGCATTTATGGATCTGGAGAAGGCATATGATAAAGTTGATAGAGATGCTTTGTGGAAGGTATTGAGAGTATATGGAGTGGGAGGTAAGTTGCTAGAAGCAATGAAAAGTTTTTATCAAGGATTTTAAGGCATGTGTACGAGTAGGAAGAGAGGAAAGTGATTGATTCCCAGTGAATGTCAGTTTGCCGCAGGGATGCGTGATGTCTCTATGGTTGTTTAATTTGTTTACGAATGGGCTGTTAGGGAGGTGAATGCAAGAGGTTTGGAGAGAGGGGCAAGAATGCAGTCTGTTGTGGATGAAGGAGCTTGGGAAATGAATCAGTTGTTGTTCGCTGATGATACAGCACTGGTGGCTAATTCAGGTGAGAAACTGCTGAAGCTGGTGACTGAGTTTGGTAAAGTATGTGAAAGAAGAAAGCTGAGAGTAAATGTAAATAAGAGCAAGGTTATTAGGTACAGTAGGGTTGAGGGACAAGTTAATTGGGAGGATAGTTTGAATGGAGAAAACTGGTGGAAGTGAAGTGTTTTATAGATATCCGGGAGTGGGTTTAGCAGCGGATGGAACCATGGAAGCGGAAATGAGTCACAGGGTGGGGGAGGGGGTGAAGGTTCTGGGAGTGTTGAAGAATGTATGGAAGGTGAGAATGTTATCTCAGAGAGCAAAAATGGATATGTTTGAAGGAATAGTTTTTTCAACAATGTTATATGGTTGCTAGGCATGGGCTATAGATAGAGTTGTGTGGAGGAGGGTGGATGTGTTGGAAATGAGATGTTTTAGGACAATATGTGGTGTGAGATGGTTTGATCGAATAAGTAATGAAAGGGTGAGAGAGATGCGTGGTAATGAAAAGATCGTGGTTGAGAGAGCAGAAGAGGGTGTATTGAAATGGTTTGGTCTCATGTAGAGAATGAGTGAGGAAAGATTGACAAAGAGAATATGTGTGTCAGAGATGGAAGGAACGAGGAGTAGTGGAATAGCAAATATGGAGGTGGAAGGATGGGGTGAAAAAAATTTTGAGCAATTGGGGCCTGAACATACAGGAGGCTGAAAGGCGGGCAAGGAATAGAGTGACTTGGAACAATGTTGTTTACCGGGGTCAACATGCTGTCAATGGATTAAACCAAGGCATATGAAGCATCTTGGGTAAATCAAGGAAGGTTCTGTGGGGCCTAGATGTGGAAAGGGAGCTGTGGTTTAGTTGCATTACACATGACAGCTAGGGACTGAGAGTGAACAAATGTGGCCTTTGTTGTCTTTTCCAAGCGCTACCTCATGCGCATGTGTGGGGAGAGGGTGCCATTTCAAAAGTAGTGGGGTGGCAACGGGAATGGATGAAGGTAGCAATTATGTGACAGCGACAAAGCAAAATAATATGATAAATAAATACTTGAATAAGAGCAAGGTTATTAGATACAGTAGGGTTGAGGGTCAAGTCAATTGGGAGGTGAGTTTGAATGGAGAAAAACTGGAGGAAGTGAAGTGTTTTAGATATCTGGGAGTGGATCTGGCAGCGGATGGAACCATGGAAGCGGAAGTGGATCATAGGGTGGGGGAGGGGGCGAAAATTCTGGGGGCCTTGAAGAATGTGTGGAAGTCGAGAACATTATCTCGGAAAGCAAAAATGGGTATGTTTGAAGGAATAGTGGTTCCAACAATGTTGTATGGTTGCGAGGCGTGGGCTATGGATAGAGTTGTGCGCAGGAGGATGGATGTGCTGGAAATGAGATGTTTGAGGACAATGTGTGGTGTGAGGTGGTGTGATCGAGTGAGTAACGTAAGGGTAAGAGAGATGTGTGGAAATAAAAAGAGCGTGGTTGAGAGAGCAGAAGAGGGTGTTTTGAAGTGGTTTGGGCACATGGAGAGAATGAGTGAGGAAAGATTGACCAAGAGGATATATGTGTTGGAGGTGGAGGGAACGAGGAGAAGAGGGAGACCAAATTGGAGGTGGAAAGATGGAGTGAAAAAGATTTTGTGTGATCGGGGCCTGAACATGCAGGAGGGTGAAAGGAGGGCAAGGAATAGAGTGAATTGGAGCGATGTGGTATACCGGGGTTGACGTGCTGTCAGTGGATTGAATCATGGCATGTGAAGCATCTGGGGTAAACCATGGAAAGCTGTGTAGGTATGTATATTTGTGTGTGGACGTATGTATATACATGTGTATGGGGGGGGTTGGGCCGTTTCTTTCGTCTGTTTCCTTGCGCTACCTCGCAAACGCGGGAGACAGCGACAAAGTATTATTATTATTTTTTATTATAATAAAAAAAAAAATACTTCTATTCTATTCTAATTTGCTTTGTCGCTGTCTCCCGCGTTAGCGAGGTAGCGCAAGGAAACAGACGAAAGAATGGCCCAACCCACCCACATACAAATGTGTATACATACATGTCCACACACACAAATATACATACCTATACATCTCAACGTATACATATATATACACACACAGACATATACAAATATACACATGTACATAATTCATACTGTCTGTCTTTATACATGACCATCGCCACCTCGCCACACATGAAATAACAACCCCCTCCCCACTCATGTGTGCGAGGTAGCGCTAGGAAAAGACAACAAAGGCCCCATTCGTTCACACTCAGTCTCTAGCTGTCATATAATAATGCATCAAAACCACAGCTCCCTTCCCACATCCAGACCCCACAGAACTTTCCATGGTTTACCCCAGACGCTTCGCATGCCCTGGTTCAATCCATTGACAGCACATCGACTCCAGTATACCACATCGTTCCAATTCACTCTATTCCTTGCACGCCTTTCACCCTCCTGCATGTTCAGACCCCGATCACTCAAAATCTTTTTCACTCCATCTTTCCACCTCCAATTTGGTCTCCCACTTCTCGTTCCCTCCACCTCTGACACATATATCCTCTTGGTCAATCTTTCCTCACTCATTCTCTCCATGTGACCAAACCATTTCAAAACACCCTCTTCTACTCTCTCAACCACACTCTTTTTATTACCACACATCTCTCTTACCCTATTATTACTTACTCGATCAAACCACCTCACACCACATATTGTCTTCAAACATCTCATTTCCAGCACATCCACCCTCCTCCTCACACCTCTATCCATAGCCCACGCCTCGCGACCATACAATATTGTTTGAACCACTATTCCTTCAAACACCCATTTTTGCTTTCCGAGATAATGTTCTCGACTTCCACACATTCTTCAAGGCTCCCAGAATTTTCGCCCCCTCCCCCACCCTATGATTCACTTCCGCTTCCATGGTTCCATCCGCTGCCAAGTCCACTCCCAGATATCTAAAACACTTCACTTCCTCTAGTTTTTCTCCATTCAAACTTACCTCCCAATTGACTTGACCCTCAACCCTACTGTACCTAATAACCTTGCTCTTATTCACATTTACTCTCAACTTTCTTCTTTCACATTCTTTACCAAACTCAGTCACCAGCTTCTGCAGTTTCTCACATGAATCAGCCACCAGCGCTGTATCATCAGCAAACAACAACTAGACTCACTTCCCAAGCTCTCTCATCCACAACAGACTGCAAATTTGCCCCGTTTTCCAAAACTCTTGCATTCACCTCCCTAACAACCCCATCCATAAACAAATTAAACAACCATGGAGACATCACACACCCCTGCCGCAAACCTACATTCACTGAGAACCAATCACTTTCCTCTCTTCCTACACGTACACATGCCTTACATCCTCGATAGAAACTTTTCACTGCTTCTAACAACTTGACTCCCACACCATATATTCTTAATACCTTCCACAGAGCACCTCTATCAACTCTATCATATGCCTTCTCCAGATCCATAAATGCTACGCACAAATCCATTTGCTTTTCTAAGTATTTCTCACATACATTCTTCAAAGCAAACACCTGATCCACACATCCTCAACCACTTCTGAAACCACACTGCTCTTCCCCAATCTGATGCTCTGTACATGCCTTCAACCTCTCAATCAATACCCTCCAATATAATTTACCAGGAATACTCAACAAACTTATACCTCTTTAATTTGAGCACTCACTCTTATCCCCTTTGCCTTTGTACAATGGCACTATGCAAGCATTACGCCAATCTTCAGGCACCTCACCATGAATCATTTATATTTATTTTATTATACTTTGTTGCTGTCTCCCGCGTTTGCGAGGTAGCGCAAGGAAACAGACGAAAGAAATGCCCCCCCCCCCATACACATGTATATACATACGTCCACACACGCAAATATACATACCTACACAGCTTTCCATGGTTTACCCCAGACGCTTCACATGCCTTGATTCAATCCACTGACAGCACGTCAACCCTGGTATACCACATCGCTCCAATTCACTCTATTCCTTGCCCTCCTTTCACCCTCCTGCATGTTCAGGCCCCGATCACACAAAATCTTTTTAACTCCATCTTTCCACCTCCAATTTGGTCTCCCTCTTCTCCTTGTTCCCTCCACCTCCGACACATATATCCTCTTGGTCAATCTTTCCTCACTCATCTCTCCATGTGCCCAAACCACTTCAAAACACCCTCTTCTGCTCTCTCAACCACGCTCTTTTTATTTCCACACATCTCTCTTACCCTTACGTTACTCACTCGATCAAACCACCTCACACCACACATTGTCCTCAAACATCTCATTTCCAGCACATCCATCCTCCTGCGAACAACTCTATCCATAGCCCACGCCTCGCAACCATACAACATTGTTGGAACCACTATTCCTTCAAACGTACCCATTTTTGCTTTCCGAGATAATGTTCTCGACTTCCACACATTCTTCAAGGCCCCCAGAATTTTCGCCCCCTCCCCCACCCTATGATCCACTTCTACTTCCATGGTTCCATCCGCTGCCAGATCCACTCCCAGATATCTAAAACACTTCACTTCCTCCAGTTTTTCTCCATTCAAACTCACCTCCCAATTGACTTGACCCTCAACCCTACT
The DNA here is from genome assembly GCF_036320965.1 of Panulirus ornatus. NCBI lineage: Eukaryota > Metazoa > Arthropoda > Malacostraca > Decapoda > Palinuridae > Panulirus > Panulirus ornatus. The sequence goes on from NC_092234.1 coordinate 1,730,148, forward strand.
GTACCTAATAACCTTGCTCTTATTCACATTTACTCTTAACTTTCTTCTTCCACACACTTTACCAAACTCAGTCACCAGCTTCTGCAGTTTCTCACATGAATCAGCCACCAGTGCTGTATCATCAGCGAACAACAACTGACTCACTTCCCAAGCTCTCTCATCCCCAACAGACTTCATACTTGCCCCTCTCTCCAAAACTCTTGCATTTACCTCCCTAACAACCCCATCCATAAACAAATTAAACAACCATGGAGACATCACACACCCCTGCCGCAAACCTACATTCACTGAGAACCAATCACTTTCCTCTCTTCCTACACGTACACATGCCTTACATCCTCAATAAAAACTTTTCACTGCTTCTAACAACTTGCCTCCCACACCATATATTCTTAATACCTTCCACAGAGCATCTCTATCAACTCTATCATATGCCTTCTCCAGATCCATAAATGCTACATACAAATCCATTTGCTTTTCTAAGTATTTCTTACATACATTCTTCAAAGCAAACACCTGATCCACACATGCTCTACCACTTCTGAAACCACACTGCTCTTCCCCAATCTGATGCTCTGTACATGCCTTCACCCTCTCAATCAATACCCTCCCATATAATTTACCAGGAATACTCAACAAACTTATACCTCTGTAATTTGAGCACTCACTCTTATCCCCTTTGCCTTTGTACAATGGCACTATGCACGCATTCCGCCAATCCTCAGGCACCTCACCATGAGTCATACATACATTAAATAAGCTTACCAACCAGTCAACAATACAGTCACCCCCTTTTTTAATAAATTCCACTGCAATACCATCCAAACCTGCTGCCTTGCCGGCTTTCATCTTCCGCAAAGCTTTCACTACCTCTTCTCTGTTTACCAAATCATTTTCCCTAACCCTCTCACTTTGCACTCCACCTCGACCAAAACACCCTATATCTGCCACTCTATCGTCAAACACATTCAACAAACCTTCAAAATACTCACTCCATCTCCTTCTCACATCACCACTACTTGTTATCACCTCCCCATTAGCCCCCTTCACTGAAGTTCCCATTTGCTCCCTTGTCTTACGCACTTTATTTACCTCCTTCCAAAACAGCTTTTTATTCTCTCTAAAATTTAATGATACTCTCTCACCCCAACTCTCATTTGCCCTCTTTTTCACCTCTTGCACCTTTTTCTTGACCTCCTGCCTCTTTCTTTTATACATCTCCCACTCATTTGCATTTTTTCCCTGCAAAAATCGTCCAAATGCCTCTCTCTTCTCTTTCACTAATAATCTTACTTCTTTATCCCACCACTCACTACCCCTAATCAACCCACCTCCCACGCTTCTCATGCCAAAAGCATATTTTGCGCAAGCCATCACTGCTTCCCTAAATACATCCCATTCCTCCCCCACTCCCCTTACCTCCTTTGTTCTCACCTTTTTCCACTCTGGACTCAGTCTCTCTTGGTACTTCCTCACACAAGTCTCCTTCCCAAGCTCACTTACTCTCACCACTCTCTTCACCCCAACATTCTCTCTTCTTTTCTGAAAACCCCTACAAATCTTCACCTTCGCCTCCACAAGATAATGATCAGACATCCCTCCAGTTGCACCCCTCAACACATTAACATCCAAAAGTCTCTCTTTCGCGCGCCTATCAATTAACACGTAATCCAATAATGCTCTCTGGCCATCTCTCCTACTTACATTACTATACTTATGTATATCTCGCTTTTTAAACCAGGTATTCCCAATCATCAGTCCTTTTTCAGCACATAAATCTACAAGCTCTTCACCATTTCCATTTACAACACTGAACACCCCATGTATACCATGTATACTATATTATTATTTTGCTTTGTCGCTGTCTCCTGCATTTGTGAGGTAGCGCAAGGAAACAGACAAAAGAATGGCCCAACCCACCCACATACACATGTATATATATATACACGTCCACACACGCAAATATACATACCTATACATCTCAATGTACACATATATTTACACATGCAGACATATACATATATACACATGTACATAATTCGTTCTGTCTGCCTCTATTTATTTCCATCGCCACCTCGCCACACATGGATTAACAACCCCCTTCCCCCTCATGTGTGCGAGGTAGCGCTAGGAAAAGACTACGAAGGCCCCATTCATTCACACTCAGTCTCTAGCTGTCATGTAATAATGCACCGATACCACAGCTCCCTTTCCACATCCAGGCCCCACAGAACTTTCCCTGGTTTACCCCTGACGCTTCACATGCCGTGGTTCAATCCATTGACAGCACGTCGACCCCGATATACCACATCGTTCCAATTCACTCTATTCCATGCACGCCTTTCACCCTCCTGCATGTTCAGGCCCCGATCACTCAAAATCTTTTTCACTCCATCTTTCCACCTCCAATTTGGTCTCCCACTTCTCCTCGTTCCCTCCACCTCTGACACATATATCCTCTTGGTCAATCTTTCCTCACTCATTCTCTCCATGTGACCAAACCATTTCAAAACACCCTCTTCTGCTCTCTCAACCACACTCTTTATTTCCACACATCTCTCTTACCCTTACGTTACTTACTCGATCAAACTACCTCACACCACATATTGTCCTCAAACATCTCATTTCCAGGACATCCACTCTCCTGCGCACAACTCTATCCATAGCCCACGCCTCGCAACCATACAACATTGTTGGAACCACTATTCCTTCAAACATACATATATACACGTGTACATATTCATACATGCTGCTTTCATCCATTCCCATCGCCAACCCACCACACATAAAATGGCTAAACTCTTTTTATTACCTTACATTTCTCCCTGGGGATAGGGGAGAAAGAATACATCCCACGCATTCCTCACGTGTTGTAGAAGGCGACTAAAGGGGATGGGAGTGGGGGGCTGGAAACCCTCCCCTCCTTGTATTTTAACTTTCTAAAAGGGGAAACAGAAGGAGTCACTTGGGCAGTGCTTATCCTCCTCGAAGGCTCAGATTGGAGTGTCTAAATGCGTGTGGATTTAACCAAAATGAGAAAAGAGGAGAGATAGATAGTATGTTTAAGGAAAGGAACCTGGATGTTTTGGCTCTGAGTGAAATGAAGCTCAAGGGTAAAGGGGAAGAGTGGTTTGGGAATTTCTTGGGAGTAAAGTCAGGGGTTAGTAAGAGGACAAGAGCAAGGGAAGGAGTAGCACTACTCCTGAAACAGAGTGGTGGGAGTATGTAATAGAGTGTAAGAAAGTAAACTCTAGATTGATATGGGTAAAACTGAAAGTTGATGGAGAGAGATGGGTGATTATTGGTGCATATGCACCTGGGCATGAGAAGGAAGATCATGAGAGGCAAGTGTTTTGGGTGCCGCTGAATGAGTGTGTCAGTAGTTTTGATGCACGAGACTGGGTTATAGTGATGGGTGACTTGAATGCAAAGGTGAGTAATGTGGCAGTTGAGGGAATAATTGGTGCACATGGGGTGCTCAGTGTTGTAAATGAAAATGGTGAAGAGCTTGTAGATTTATGTGCTGAAAAAGGACTGATGATTGGGAATACCTGGTTTAAAAAGAAAGATTTGCATAAGTATTTGTATGTAAATAGGAGAGATGACCAGAGAGCGTTATTGGATTACGTGTTAATTGATAGGCGCGTGAAAGAGAGACTTTGGGATGTTAATGTGCTGAGAGGTGCAACTGGAGGGATGTCTGATCATTATCTTGTGGAGGCGAAAGTGAAGATTTGTAGAGGTTTTCAGAAAAGAAGAGAGAATGTTGGGGTGAAGAGAGTGGTAAGAGTAAGTGAGCCTGGGAATGAGACTTGTGTGAGGAAGTACCAGGAGGGACTGAGTACAGAATGGAAAAAGGTGAAAACAAAGGAGGTAAGGGGAGTGGGGGAGGAATGGGATGTATTTAGGGAAGCAGTGATGGCTTGCGCAAAAGATGCTTTTGGCATGAGAAGCATGGGAGGTGGGCAGATTAGAAAGTGTAGTGAGTGGTTGGATGAAGAAGTAAGATTATTAGTGAAAGAGAAGAGAGAGGCATATTGAAAATTTTTGCAAGGAAATAATGTAAATGACTGGGATATATATAAAAGAAAGAGGCAAGAGGTCAAGAGAAAGGTGCAAGAGGTGAAAAAGAGGGCAAATGAGAGTTGGGGTGAGAGAGTACCATTAAATTTTAGGGAGAATAAAAAGCTGTTTTGGAAGGAGGTAAATAAAGTGCATAAGACAAGGGAACAAATGGGAACTTCAGTGATGGGAGCTAATGGGGAGGTGATAACAAGTAGTGGTGATGTAAGAAGATGGAGTGAGTATTTTGAAGGTTTGTTGAATGTGTTTGATGATAGAGTTACAGATATAGGGTGTTTTGGTCGAGGTGGTGTGCAAAGTGAGAGGGTTCGGGAGAATGATTTGGTAAACAGAGAAGAGGTAGTAAAAGCTTTGTGGAAGATGAAAGCCGGCAAGGCAGTGGGTGTGGATGGTATTGCAGTGGAATTTATTTAAAAAAGGGGGTGACTGTATTATTGACTGGTTGGTAAGGTTATTTAATGTATGTATGACTCATGGTGAGGTGCCTGAGGATTGGCGGAATGCTTGCATAGTGCCATTGTACAAAGGCAAAGGGGATAAAAATGAGTGCTCAAATTACAGAGGTATAAGTTTGTTGAGCATTCCTGGGAAATTATATGGGAGGGTATTGATTAAGAGGGTGAAGGCATGTACAGAGCATCAGACTGGGGAAGAGCAGTGTGGTTTCAGAAGTGGTAGAGGATGTGTGGATCACGTGTTTGCTTTGAGGAATGTATGTGAGAAATACTTAGAAAAGCAAATGGATTTGCATGTAGCATTTATGAGTCTGGAGAAGGCATATGACAGAGTTGATAGAGATGCTCTGTGGAAGGTATTAAGAATATATGGTGTTGGAGTCAAGTTGTTAGAAGCAGTGAAAAGTTTCTATCGAGGATGTAAGGCATGTGTACGTGTAGGAAGAGAGGAAAGTGATTGGTTCTCAGTGAATGTTGGCTTGCGGCAGGAGTGCGTGACGTCTTCATGGTTGTTTGATTTGTTTATGGATGGGGTTGTTAGGGAAGTGAATGCAAGAGTTTTGGAAAGAGGAGCAAGTATGCAGTCTGTTGTGGATGAGAGAGCTTGGGAAGTGAGTCTAGTTGTTGTTCGCTGATGACCCAGCGCTGGTGGCTGATGTGTGAGAAACTGCAGAAGCTGGTGACTGAGTTTGGTTAAGTGTGTGAAAGAAGAAAGTTGAGAGTAAATGTGAATAAGAGCAAGGTTATTAGGTACAGTGGGGTTGAGGGTCAAGTCATTTGGGAGGTAAGTTTGAATGGAGAAAAACTGGAGGAGGTGAAGTGTTTCAGATATCTGGGAGTGGATTTGGCAGCGGATGGAACCATGGAAGCGGAAGTGAATCACAGGGTGGGGGACAGGGGCAAAAGTTCTAGGAGCGTTGAAGAATGTGTGGAAGTCGTGAACATTATCTCGGAAAGCAAAAATAGGTATGTTTGAAGGAATAGTGGTTCCAACAAAGTTATATGGTTGCGAGGTGTGGGCTATAGATAGAGTTGTGTGGAGGAGGGTGGATGTGCTGGAAATGAGATGTTTAAGGACAATGTGTGGTGCGAGGTGGTTTGATCGAGTATGTAATAATAGGGTAAGAGAGATGTGTGGTAATGAAAAATTGTGTTTGAGAGAGCAGAAGAGGGTGTTTTGAAATGGTTTGGTCACATGGAGAGAATGAGTGAGGAAAGATTGACCAAAAGGATATATGTGTTAGAGGTGGAGGGAACGAGGAGAAGTAGGAGACCAAATTGGAGATGGGAAGATGGTGTGAAAAAGATTTTGAGTGATCGGGGCCTGAACATGCAGGAGGGTGAAAGGCGTGCAAGGAATAGAGTGAATTGGAACAATGTGGTATACCAGGGTCAACATGCTGTCAATGGATTGAACCAGGGCATGTGAAGCGTCTGGGGTAAACCATGGAAAGTTGTGTGGGGCCTGGATGTAGAAAGTGATCTGTGGTTTCAGTGCATTATACATGAGAGCTAGAGACTGATTGTGAATGAATGTGGCCTTTGTTGTCTTTTCCTAGCGCTACCTCGCGCACATGCGGGGGGAGGGGGTTGCTATTTCATGTGTGGTGGGGTGGCGATGGGAAATGAACAAAGGCAGACAGTATGAATTATGTAAATGTGTATATATGTATATGTCTTTGTGTGTATATGTATGTATACATTGAGATGTATTAGTATATATATTTGCGTGTGTGGACGTGTGTGTATATACATGTGTATGTGGGTGGGTTGGGCCATTCTTTTGTCTGTTTACTTGCGTTACCTTGCTAACGCGGGAGACAGCGACAAAGCAAAATAAATAAAATAAATAACATATCTCTTACCCTTTCATTACTTACTCCATGAAACCACCTCACACCACATATTGTCCTCAAACGTCTCATTTCCAACAATCCACCCTGCTTCGCACAACCCTATTTATAGCCCATGCCTCACAACCATATAATATTGTTGGAACCACTATTCCTTCAAACATACCCATTTTTGCTCCAAGATTATGTTCTCACCTTCCACACATTCTTCAACACTCCCAGAAGCTTCAACCCCTCCCCCACCCTGTGACTCACTTCCGTTTCCATGGTTCCATCCCAGCCAAATCCACTCCCAGATATCTAAAACACTTCACTTCCTATAGTTTTTCTCCATTCAGTCTTACCTCCCAGTTTACTTGTCCCTCAACCCTGCTGAACCTAATAACCTTGCTCTTATTCACATTTACTCTCAGCTTTCTTGTTTCACACACTTTACCAAACTCAGTCACCAACTTCTGCAGTTTCTCACCCGAATCAGCCACCAGCGCTGTATCATCAGCGAACAACATCTGACTCACTTCCCAAGCTCTCTCATCCACAACAGACTGCATACTTGCCCCTCTCTCCAAAACTCTTGCATACACCTCTCTAACCACTCCATCCATAAACAAATTAAACAACCATAGAAGCATCATGCACCCCTGTCACAAATCGACATTTACTGGGAACCAGTCACTTTACTCTCTTCCCACCATTACACATGCCTTACATCCTCAATAAGAACTTTTCACTGCTTCTAGCAACTTACCTCCTACACCATATACTCTTAATACATTGCTTAAAGCATCTCTATCAACTCTATCATATGGCTTCTCCAGATCCATAAATGCTACATACAAATCCATCTGTTTTTCTAATTATTTCTCACATACATTCTACAAAGCAAACACCTGATCCACACATCCCCTACCATTTCTGAAACCACACTGCTCTTCCCCAGTCTGATGGTCTGTACATGCCTTGACCTTCTCAATTAATACCCTCTCCTATAATTTCCCAGGAATACTCAACAAACTTATACCTCTGTAATTTGAACACCACCTTTATCCCCTTTGCCTTTGTACAATGGCTCTATGCATGCATTCTGCCAATTCTCAAGCACTTCACCATGAACCATACATACATTGAATATCCTCACCAACCAGTAAACAACATGGTCGCCCCCTTTTTTCATAATTTCCACAGCAATACCATCCAAACCTGCCGCCTTGCTGGCTTTCATCCTTTGCAAAGCTTTCACTACCTCTTCTCTGTTTACCAAATCATTCTCCCTGACCCTCTCAACTTTGCACACCACCTCGACCAATGCACCCTATATCTGCCACTCTATTATCAAACACATTCAACAAACCTTCAAAATACTCACTCCATCTCCCTCTCACCTCACCAGTACTTGTTATTATTGCCTCCCCATTTGCCCCCTTCGCCGATGTTCCCACATATTTATTATACATGAATGATATTATTTATTATACTTAATCGCCGTCATCCATGTTAACGAGGTAGTGCAAGAAAGCAGACAAGGAATGGCCCAACCCATGTACATACCCATGTATATACATAAAGGCCCACACACGCACATATATATTCATATACAATTCAACTTATACATATATATACACAGACATATACATATATACACATGTACATATTCATACTTGCTGCCCTCTTCCATTCACTTTGCCATCCCACCACACATGAAATCGCAAATATATATATTATATGTATTCATTTATTATACTTAACCGCTGTCTCCCGCGTTAGCAAGGTAGCACAAGGAAACTGATGAGGAATGGCCCAACTCACCCACAGACACATGTATATTTGTAAATGCCCATACACACACATATATATACCTATACATTTCACCGTATACATACGTATACATACACAGACATATGCATATATACACATGCACATATCCATACTTGATGCCCTCATCCATTCCCGTTGCCACCCCGCCACACAAGAAATAGCATATCCCCCCAAGTGAGGCAGTGCCAGGAACAGACAAAAAAGGCCATATTCATTCACACTCAGTCTCTAGCTGTCAAGTGTAATGCATCGAAATCACAGCTCCCTATCCACATCCAGGCCCCATAGAACTTTCCTTGGTTTACCCCAGACGTTTCACATGCCTTGGTTCAGTCCACTGACAGTATGTCAATCCTGGTGTACCACATCGTTCCAATTCATTCTATTTCTTACATGCCTCTCACCCTCCTGTATGTTCGGGCCACAATTGCTCAGAATCCTTTTCACTATCCATCCACCTCCAATTTAGTCTCCTGCTTCTCCTTGTTCCCATCACCTCTGACACATATATCCCCTTTGTCAACCTTTGCTCACTCATTCTCTCCTTATGTCCAAACCATTTCAACACACCCTCTTCTGCTCTCTCAACCACACTCTTTTTATAACCACACATCTCTCTTACTTTTCAATACTTACTCCATCAAACCACCTCTTACCACATATTGTCCTCAGACATTTCATTTCCAATACATCCACCTTCCTCCATACAACCCTATCTATAGCCCATGCCTTGCAACCATATAGTATTGTTGGAACCACTATTTCTTCAAACATACCCATTTTTGCTCTCTGAGATAATGTTCTCTCCTTCCACACATTCTTCATTGCATCCAGAACTTTCGCCCCCTCCCCTACCCTGTGACTCACTTCCACTTCCATGGTTCCATTCGTTGCTAAGTCCACTCCCAGATATCTAAAACACTTTACTTCCTCTAGTTTTTTCCATTCAAACTTACATCCCAATTAACTTGTCCCTCAACCCTGCTGAACCTAATAACCCTGTTCTTATTCACATTCACTCTCAACTTTCTTTTTTCACACACTTTTCCAAACTCACTCACCAACTTCTGCAGTCTCTCTTGAATCAGCCACTAGAGCTATATCATAGGTGAACAACAACTGACCCGCTTCCCAGGCCCTCTCATCCCCAACAGACTGCATACTAGCCCCTCACTCCAAAACCTTATATTTGTCTCCCTAACCATCCCATTGATAAGCACATTAAGCAACCATAGAGATATCGCACACCCCTGCCGCAGACCGACATTTACTGGGAACCAATCAGTTTCCTCTTTTCCTACTTGTGCACATGCCTTACATCCTTAGTAAAAACTTTTCACTGCTTCTAGCAACTTACCTTCCACACCATATACTCTTAAAACCTTCCACAAAATATCTCTATCAACCTCTATCATATATCACCATAAACAAAGAGCTTTTAAGAAAATTGTTTTTTTCTAGTTGTGATGTAATCAGTACTACTTCCATGTTTATTTTGTGATTTCCACTCATGTTATGCCCTGCCTTGTTGCAGCATCATGAACTGGAACGTTTAGCCATACACGAGAGCAAGAACCTAGAAGGTGCACAGCGAGCAACTCTTGGCCGCTGTCTTGCTGTGATTGGTGAAAGAGATCGTGCTGTTCGTCTTTTATTGGATGCTGACGCTTCAAACCAGCATTTCTACACAGACTGTTTACGAGCTTGTCTGCTTGCTGCAACCCATCACTCTACTCAGGCTCAGTCAACAATCAAACTCGTGGCCACTAACTTAATTGCAGCTGGAAATATTTGGGAAGGTCAGTAGATTTGAGATGGGACAAAGTAGAAGAGTGTGGAAAGGAATTTCACCACAGTTTGGTCATGTTGAAAGAAAAGGTATGGGGAAAAGGGCTTCAAGCAGTCTTTATTAGTTATCCTTAAGTGTAGAGGAAGAAGTAGATCAGATAAAAGGACTAGATGGCGTACATCTACGAAATGATTATGGATACTTCACAGGATTTAAAGTTTTTTGGCTGCTAAAGCATTGAAAGAACCTTGGACATTGGTGTCTGCTTCAGTAGGAAGTGAATCACTGTAGATAATATTTAGAACTCTTTCATGCATTTCCTTCCTCAGCTGACTATTCCAGTTTATGAATGTGTTAATTAATCTAAACATTGATGTATCAGAATGAGTGCTCATTGATATAATTTTCAGGTGTTGAACTGTTGTGTTTGATTGGCAAGGCTGGCGATGCGTGCCGCTACCTACAGTCTTATGGCCATTGGGAGCAGTCAGTCTGGCTAGCCAAATGTGCCCTTCCTCTACAGGAATCTGTTGATATTCTCAAACGATGGGCTCATCACCTCATCAACTCAGGCAACAAGGTATATCAAGAATATAACAATTTTCTTTGCTACAATATTCACAAGTTTTAAGCCTCATTGGTGTCATTGCTTGTAGTTCATTTAACTCTAGAAGTATCAACCTTTCACCATGCACATTCTTTATGTGGTATAGGCTTGCTGATTATTTGGATGTTAATTTTCTTACTGAGGTCCCTTGCCAACCACTGGGGTTATGTTCCTGAAAGACCTCCCCCCCATGGTTGGCAGAGTCATGGTTGAGAAGGTACAGGGCCTTTGGAAAATGGTTGGTTAGGGGCAGTGACCCTTTACATACATACCTTAAGTCCTGTAATGAAAACTTCAGTGTTAAAAATGTGAAAGGTATACTTCAAGGTGCTTATGCTACAAGAATGAAATAAATTATGTGCAGAACTGTGAGGTAATAATACAATGACAGAATATCACCACAGATGCTGCACTTCTGTACTACTATAAAGCATCCAGCCAGCTGTGCCACACAAAAGACTGTCTTCTTACTTGCCTTAGCAACACAGCCTAGTTATGATACTTGCCTTGCCTCTCTCAAGAAATGTTGGACTGCTGGGCTGGTCCACAAGCAGACTACAGCCTCTTCACACATATCCAATGCACAGATAAAATTTTGATGGTGCCATGGAAAACTATGGATACTCAAAACTTGATGCAGTGGTAAACAGTAGTATAAGTGTGCAATACTCAAAACTGTGACTGGTAAAACTGGTAGGCAAGGGATTTCTGCATTAGTTTGTTATCTCTGAAGTAATTTCATTCATATTGTAGCAGAAAATTTGGACAGTCTCCAAATGATGAAACATAGGTGTTGGGAACTGAACATTGAAAGCTACTTAGTTAAAGTACTTCAGTGATGAATGTGATTTGCATAATGTTTCTCTTATTCTTTCATTCTATATATCAACTACTTTCCTTGGAAAGATTTACTATTCTTGGACTCTAAGGTTGCCACCTTAATATGTAGAAAAGGAAAATGCTAATAAGTCTCTTGTTATTGGAGCATCTCTTGCTGTGGATGACATCTTTTCAGGATGTAGTTCAGGAGGGTTACAGTAACATGACAGAGTAGCATGATGTAATTCAGCTTGCATTTTTTCTATATTTCAGGTTTTCAGTCTATTAGTCTTATATATTTATGTATCTACAGTCCATTTTCTTGCATCTTGGGCTTGCCAAAGTATCATAAATCTACCCTTTGTTCAGATGCAAGTTTTTAGTTGTAACTCTAGTAAACTCTGTGGTATTTGCTGTTTAGATGAAATTAATATCTTTTGTATAGCACAACTTTAGAGCACTTTCCACCTAAACTCAAAGATGTTGGTTTGATTCCTTACCTCAGAAGGTGTGTTACCACTTACCTGGAAGTGAATGTTCCTTGTATTTTGTGAATCAGAAGTGATTTCATGTAATACTAAGTAAATTACTAGATTGCATACTTTTGACATCAAAACTGATGTTCTTGATTGTGCCAGACTTTTGTCAGACTTTGGAATGAGCATCGAGGTAAAAAGAACAAGTGAAGAAAAAATACAGAGGGAACAAAAGCCAAGCAAGAAGTGTATTTTGAAGCCTCAGGCTTGGGTCACTGATTGTATGTGGAGGTAGCCAGGATGAGAAGAAGGGAGAGATAGGTGCTATGTTAGGGAGAAGAACCAGTATGTTGTGGTTCTTGAGTGAAACTAATCTCAAGGGGAGGGGGAGGGATGGTTATGGAATATCATAGGTGGAAAGTCAGGGGTTAGTGTGAGAGCAAGAACAAAGGAAGTGGCTCATCTAATGAGGGAGTTATGGGAATGTGTTAAAGAATGTAAGGAACAGAGTTCAAAACTGATTTGGATGAGAGTGAAAATAGATTATTAGAGGTGGGTGATTGTTGGCATATACCCATCTGGTAGCAAGAGATGTCAGGAAGCAGAGATGGATCCTTTGGTAGGAGCTGAGTGAGTGTATTGATGCAAGGGGTTGTCTTAGTGGCAGGAGATTTGAATGCAAGATTGGGTGATGAGGGAGTTGCAAGTATAACTTGGGGCATCAGTTACCTGGATTGCAAATGAAAATGGTGAACAGCTCATCAAGTAGTTTGCAGGAAAAGAATTGGGAATTAGAAATACTGTACCTGGTTTGGCTCCTTAAAATTATGGCTGTCAGAAACCTGCCTGTTGTTATGCTGTATTCACAAAAAACATGATTAAGTAAAAAAAATCTTAAGAAGTTTGTATATTCCTATGACACTAAAGATATGCATGCAGATAAATGAAAATTAAAAAAAGATATAATTTATTTATCTTTGTTCAGTTGTGTGGAGTGTTGTGCACAAAAACTGAAGAAGAAAAAAATCATAAAACATTGTGTCCTTAGAAATTGAAGATATGCATGCAAAAGAATGAAAATTGAAAAACTAATAATATTAATTTACCTTTGGCTTTGTTCAGTTGTGCTAGAGTGTTGAAATGAGCATCATGGGGAAGAATGGTAAATTTGGCGAGTGATTTAAAAAAACGATGCAGAATTTTGTTCTCACATGGGGCACGTCACATTTGCGTAAGTGGACTCATAAGAGGCATGTTGCAGTTGTGTAAGTGGATTCTTATGAGACATGTTGCAGTTCAAGGGTTAAAAGACCTCTATATCAGAGTATATATGGGTGAGAGAGGTTGGAGGATCAGCAGGCATTATTGGATAGATTATAAAAGATTTGTATATGTTACCTTCAGGCTATATGTATAAGTTGTAAATGAAACATAAATGGATTTTGTGGTTAGACTTGGATCCCATTCCCAGGATATCTTATTGTCTATTATTATCCATCATGACAAATGTGGAAAACAGGATGGTATGGAAACAGACGGGTTATAGCTCAGGCATACCTCAACATTTTGACTGTTCATCAGTCTTCCTCATGAGATACTAATTCCAGCATTTGGCAGGACTGTATTCCCTAGGAAGTAATGCTCACCCAGTTGGACTCTTTGGTGTGTTGCTCTCTGATTAGATCGCTTGTCCTGCTGCCTTCACCCATTCACAGCAATCTCCACTGCCTGACGTAATCAGCTGATGAACCCAGACCTTGTGTTAACATTGTTCTTAATCCCTTCCTTTAGATAAGCTCTCACACTATCACTAAATGTTATGTCACTTGACTGTAGTTGCCTTGGTGTTGACCGTTTAGTGATAGTGTGAGAGCTTACCTAGAGTAGGGGATTAAGAACAACATCAGACAGTAGAGATTGCTGTGAATGGGTGAAGGCAGCAGTACAAGCAATCCAATCAGAGAGCGACGTGCCAAGGCGTCTGAGCAGGTGACCATCACTTGCTGGGGCACTCAGTCCCACCAAATGCTGGAATCAGCATCTTCTGAAGGAAGACCGTTGAATGGTCAAAAGATTGAGGTATGTCTCAGCTCTTACCTGATTGTTTCCAAACCATCCTGTTTTCCATATATATCATTATGTACATGCAAATATTCCAAAATCTGAAAAAATTCAAAGTCCGAAAGACTTCTGGTCTTTGGTATTTCGTATAAGGGATACTCATGAGGCCTGTAGTAAAAAGAAGAGTGAAAGCTTTGTGTTAAATGAAGTGTTGTAAAGCATCCTAAGTGGATGGGATTGTAGTTTAATTCCTCAAGAAAGGGGATGGTTTTGTTGATTGGCTCCTTGGGATATTCAGTGTGAATGTTTGGCTCAAGATGAGTTACCTAAGGACTGGCAGATTTCATGAATAGTTCTATTATATAAAGATAAATGAAGATAAGGGTGAGTGATTGAATTATATAGATTTAAGTGTGTTGAGTATTTCTAGAACATCTTATAGGAGAGTGATGACTGAGCAGGTGGTGGCATGCACAGAGGATCAGACTGGTGGAGGAGCAATGTGGTTTTAGGAGTGGTAAAGGATAAGTAGACTGGGTGTTTGCTTTAAAAAGTTTGTGTGAGAAATACTAGGAGATTTGCACATTGCATTTATGGACCTGAGGAAACCTTTTGTTAGGTTTGACTTACTGCCTTCTGAAAGGTGTTACAGTTATATATCGGTAAAGGAGGAAAGCTACTAGATGCGGTGAGGAGTTTCAGTAGGAGAGTGAGGCATGTGTATATGCAGGGAAGGAAAAGGTGAATGGTTCCAAGTGATATATATCATTTGGAACCATTCATCTTTTCCCTTCCTACACGTAACTGGTAGGCAGCCAACGACTAGGGAGGGATGTTACTATTACCTCCCGCCTGGGTATGAGGAGGGTTAGTGACATCTGCTTAGTGCTCGAGCCAGCACTTTAGTGGTTTTCAAGTTGCACTCCACTGACCTAGGTAGCTGTCTTTTCTTTTTGCTTCACTAACATGTGGACTGCTGGCATTCTTTCCCCAAGCATACAATCTCTTCTTATCATATTTAATACTTGACAACACTTAACTCAAGCAGCTCATTCTTCATAACTAGATTTTCTTGCGGTGAGCACTATGTGCTAGCCTTGCTTTTTGACAAATTGGTAGAAGCAGTAGATAGAAGTAGTAGGCAGGAAGATTTAGGCAAGAGCATTAGGTAGTGATATTAGGTAGAAGAAGTAGGTAGGAGCATTAGATAGAAGTAGTCACCTGCAATATTAGGTAGGAGCCTCTGCAAACACTGTGCTAGACTTTCCTTCTGCCAGTGGCTTGTTAAGGGTGAGGCACTAAAGGCTAAGAAGTGGCACTGGAGTTCCTTAGTAATGGAGACTCTGTTGCCATGGCCATCCCTTTGAGGGAGTTCTTATTGGAATAGGCATTAGAGATATAAATAGATAGATAGGCTCCAAGTGAAGCTAGGTCTGTTTTGGGTGTGTGATGTTTCCGTGGGTGTTTTATATGTTCATGGATGGGGTGGTACGGGAGATCATTTCAAGGGTCTTGGAGGTTGGTTCAGGGCAACAGTGTGTTGAAGTTAGGGGGCTGAAAGATGAATTAATTGCTTTTTGGAAATGACATATCTTTGGTGGTAGACTCAAGAAAGAAACTTGAGAAGCTGGTGTCTGAGTTTGGGAGAGTGAGTGAAAGGAGGAAGATGAGAATTAATTTAAACAAAAGTAGGGTAATATGGTTTAGCAGTGGGGCAAGACAGGGTGGAATGATGGCATGAGGTAAGTTTTAATAGGGAGTGGAATGCTTTAGATACCTTGGAGGGGACACTACAGCAGCTTGATCTACGGGAGCTGAAGTGAATCATAGGTGGGAGAATGAGCAAAGATCGTGGTTGCATTGAGGAGTGTGGGAAAGGTGGTGAAGAAGTAAAGGCCCATATGGGTACCTTAAGCTTCAAATACAGAGGGAACAGTAAGAAAGAGGAAGGAATGGTTTGATAAAAGATATCATAAAGCAAAGGAGCTTCGAGATATGCAGTGGCAAAGATATAAACCTTCAGTCAGCCAGCATTTGTAAGGCATAAGAAAGCACAGAACAAGTATAGCAGGATAAGAAAGGAGGAATTAAGAAACTTTGTAAAGAAAAAATTGTAGAGGATAATGGATGGATTTGCAAGGAACTGAATAACAAGTTCAAAAGTATTTTCATAGTGGAAGACACTGTAGCCCCAACACTAGTGAGATGGAATGGAGAGGAAGTTTTGGAAATATTTGAGGTATCTAGAAGAGATATTAACAGAGTACTAAAAGGATGACTTATACAAGACTCATGGTCATAATGAAATTTCACCATAAGTGCTGAAGGTGTGTGCAGATATGCTGGATAAAATTCTTGAATTACTGTTCAAAGATGTCACTGGAGGGAGGAAAAGTGCTAAGGGAGCTGAAAAGAGCAGACATCTTATCTGTGTATAAGAAAGGAGACCAGGAATGGGCATTGAACTATAGACTGATCTCAGTAGTAAGTGTGGTGTCTAAGGTTCTGGAAAAACTATTAAAAAGCAAGTGGATGACTATGGAGGAGGAATCTCCTAAGTGAGAGAAAGCATGGTTTTAGGGAAAGGAGGTTATGTGTGTTTAACCTCTTAGAATTCTACAAGAGAGTGAGTTTAGTCTTAGACAAAAGGGAGGGCTGGGTGGACTGTTTGTATCTTGACTGCCAGAAAGCTTTTGATTCTGTGCTGCATAGGAAGCTGATTAAGAATTTGGATCACCAAGCAGGAATGAAAGGGAAATTACTACAACGGATAGTGATCAGAGGAAGCAAGTTACAGGAGCCTTTTCCACATGGGTTAAGGTTACCAGCAGAGGGCCATTAATCCTTGTGATCTATATTAATGACTTGCCTTAAGGTGTGGAATCATACCTGAATATGTTTGCAGATTATGCAAAGGTCATGTGGAAAGTGAAAATCGAGAAAGATTGCATCATCTTTCAAGGGAACTTTTAACAAGCTCCAAAGTTGGTCTGACATATGGTTCCTGAAATTCAACCCAAGCAGATGTTAAGTAATGAGGATGAAAATAAAAGCAAAAAAATGGCCTCAATATGATTATTACCAGGCAGAAAAAAGCTTCAGGAGTATGTGAGTGAGGAGGACTGTGGAGTCGACATTGACCCTAACTTGTCACCAGTCCCATATAAGGTGAATGGTTAGGGAGACAAACTGTCTGCTGACAAAAACCAGAATAGCTATCAAGCATATTGGTAAAGATATATTTAGCAAAATATTCATATCCCATAGAATGCCAAAATTTTAATATGCTTCTCAGGTTTGGTCACCATACCTAAAGAAGCACAAAGAGCTCATTAAGAAGTTCCAGAGGAGGGCAGCAAAGTTGGTACCAGAATTAAGAGAGCTAAGGTACTGGGAAAAGCAGTAGGCTTTAGATTTACCCACCTTGGAAGAGAGAGGGATGAGGGTTGACTTGATCACTATCTTAAGTTTTTAAAAGAGGTTGATGATGTGAACAGTTCTTTGAGAAATGTAGGGACAGAGCAACCAGTGGACAAACCATGAATGGAACAAAATGACTGAGGACATGGTTAATGCAGACAGCTTACATGAATTAAGAGTTTGTATGATAGCAGAGAATATTCAAGAAGTGAGGTCCGTGAATGTAAAACTCCCTCCCTGTGAAGAATGATAGGTAATTACAACATCTTGGTTCACTCTTATATATTTCTTCATCTTATGTTTGTTGTACTCTAAACATATCTTAACTTTTTACTTTGAATACCAAGTTGATTGTGAAGTGATACTTTCATCTCCATTCATGCCTCCCATCTCACACATAGCATTCCTCCATTGTATACAAAGAAATCAGTCCCTAGACATCCTTATCTGGAATATCTTTACTTCATAGTGATTCACTATGTTTTTCTGTTTCTTTTTCAGTTAAATTCCTTCATTCTATGCAGCATCACAAATCCATGTTCTTGTGTGCAGTTGAAGGCATGTTACTTATGGTAAAGGCTTCATAAACCTTTTTTATGGGAATTGATTCCTACTTTTGCACAAGTTAGGAATTGATATTTGAATTGTATTGTCAAAAGTTTAGCTGTTAAAATGTGAGATGATAAAGTGTTTCACTGTCCTCAGTGATTAATTGTGGCATTGGAGGTAGGGGCATCATAAATAAGGAAGGGAACAGGAGTGAGCACTACTCAGGTAGCTGTGAATGCAGGAACTGTTATGGAGGGATATAGTTTCATGGGTTGTTTTGGAATAACAAGCAAAGAATGATGCAGTTTTTCATGTTAAGAAAATCTTGATTGAATAGTTTTTGCTACTTTTATTGTATGAATAATAACTTGTATCCAGAGTAAAATGAAACCAGCAAAGTTTCCCCAAACACCTCATTAAGTATTGAATATGTGAAAAAACCATGCAAAAGGTTACAGTCAACAATGATAATTCTCCATTTAATTTTCAGACAGTTGAAGTAGTTGTTTCTTTCTTCAGGTTTATCATGTGAATTATTCTTTTCTTTCAGGACCAAGGTGTGTGTGCACTGTTATCTGTTGGTAGTGTAACAGCATCATTAGAACAGTTGGTACAGCAACATTACCATCAGCGAGCAGCACTGTTACTTGCAGCAGTTCAGCACCTCCAGGCTCTTCCCAACCCACAGCAGCATCATACATCATCTTCTTCCATGACTATTCAGTCAAGTTTTTCCCCAATTCTCTCTGGTGCTGCATCCATGGCTTCTTTTGCTGAGAATATTTATAGGTAAGGCTAGAAATTGAAATTAATTGTTCATGTATTAACACTGAATGTAATTACCCATTTGTATTGTACAGGGAGGAAATTTTACACATGTGGACCCATCTCTTGTACTTTCTCTACAGTTTACAACTTTTTAGACATTTATTTATTTTTATATTTATTTTGCTTTATCGCTGTCTCCCGCGTTAGCGAGGTAGCGCAAGAAAACAGACGAAAGAATGGTCCAACCCACCCACATACACATGTATATACATACACGTCCACACACAGCACATATACATACCTATACATCTCAATGTATACATATATATACACACACAGACATATACATATATACCCATGTACATAATTCATACTGTCTGCCTTTATTCATTCCCATCGCCACCCCGCCACACATGGAATAACAACACCCTCCCCCCTCATGTGTGCGAAGTAGCGCTAGGAAAAGACAACAAAGGCCCCATTCGTTCACACTCAGTCTCTAGCTGTCATGTAATAATGCACCGAAACCACAGCTCCCTTTCCACATCCAGGCCCCACACAACTTTCCATGGTTTACCCCAGACGCTTCACATGCCATGATTTAATCCACTGACAGCACGTCGACCCCGGTATACCACATCGATCCAATTCACTCTATTCCTTGCCCGCCTTTCACCCTCCTGCATGTTCAGGCCCCGATCACTCAAAATCTTTTTCACTCCATCTTTCCACCTCCAATTTGGTCTCCCACTTCTCCTCGTTCCCTCCACCTCTGACACATATATCCTCTTGGTCAATCTTTCCTCACTCATTCTCTCCATGTGACCAAACCATTTCAAAACACCCTTTTCTGCTTTCTCAACCACACTCTTTTTATTACCACACATCTCTCTTACCCTATTATTACTTAATCAAACCACCTCACACCACATATTGCCCTCAAACATCTCATTTCCAGCACATCCACCCTCCTGCGCACAACTCTATCCATAGCCCACGCCTTGCAACCATACAACATTGTTGGAACCACTATTCCTTCAAACATGCCATTTTTGCTTTCCGAGGTAATGTTCTCGACTTCCGCACATTCTTCAAGGCTCCCAGAATTTTCACCCCCTCCCCCACCCTATGATTCACTTCCACTTCCATGGTTCCATCCGCTGTCAAATCCACTGCCAGATATCTAAAACACTTCACTTCCTCCAGTTTTTCTCCATTCAAACTTACCTCCCAGTTTACTTGACCCTCAACCCTACTGTACCTAATAACCTTACTCTTATTCACATTTACTCTCAACTTTCTTCTTTCACACACTTTACCAAACTCAGTCACCAGCTTCTGCAGTTTCTCACATGAATCAGCCACCAGCGCTGTATCATCAGCGAACAACAACTGGCTCACTTCCCAAGCTCTCTCATCCACAACAGACTGCATACTTGCCACTTTTTAGACATATATATATTTTTTTTTTTTTTTCAAACTATTCGCCATTTCCCGCGTTAGCGAGGTAGCGTTTAGAACAGAGAACTGGGCCTTTGAGGGAATATCCTCACCTGGCCCCCTTCTCTGTTCCTTCTTTTGGAAAATTAAAGAAAAAAAAACGAGAGGGGAAGATTTCCAGCTCCCCGCTCCCTCTCGTTTTAGTCGCCTTCTACGACACGCAGGGAATACATGGGGAGTATTCTTTCTCCCCTACCCCCAGGGATAACATATATATATATATATATATATATATATATATATATATATATATATATATATATATATATATATATAAATTTATATATATATATATATATTTTTTTTTTGCCGCTGTCTCCCGCGTTTGCGAGGTAGCGCAAGGAAACAGACGAAAGAAATGGCCCAACCCACCCCCCTACACATGTATATACATACGTCCACACACGCAAATATACATACCTACACAGCTTTCCATGGTTTACCCCAGACGCTTCACATGCCCTGATTCAATGCACTGACAGCACGTCAACCCCGGTATACCACATCGATCCAGTTCACTCTATTCCTTGCCCTCCTTTCACCCTCCTGCATGTTCAGGCCCCGATCACTCAAAATCTTTTTCACTCCATCTTTCCACCTCCAATTTGGTCTCCCACTTCTCCTCGTTCCCTCCACCTCCGACACATATATCCTCTTGGTCAATCTTTCCTCACTCATTCTCTCCATGTGCCCAAACCATTTCAAAACACCCTCTTCTGCTATCTCAACCACCCTCTTTTTATTTCCACACATCTCTCTTACCCTTAAGTTACTTACTCAATCAAACCACCTCACACCACACATTGTCCTCAAACATCTCATTTCCAGCACATCCATCCTCCTGCGCACAACTCTATCCATAGCCCATGCCTCGCAACCATACAACATTGTTGGAACCACTATTCCTTCAAACATACCCATTTTTTGCTTTCCGAGATAATGTTCTCGACTTCCACACATTCTTCAAGGCTCCCAGAATTTTTGCCCCCTCCCCCACCCTATGATCCACTTCCGCTTCCATGGTTCCATCCGCTCCTAGATCCACTCCCAGA
The DNA here is from genome assembly GCF_036320965.1 of Panulirus ornatus. Classification (NCBI taxonomy): domain Eukaryota; kingdom Metazoa; phylum Arthropoda; class Malacostraca; order Decapoda; family Palinuridae; genus Panulirus; species Panulirus ornatus. The sequence continues at coordinate 1,751,395 of NC_092234.1, forward strand.
TATCTAAAACACTTTACTTCCTCCAGTTTTTCTCCATTCAAACTTACCTCCCAATTGACTTGACCCTCAACCCTACTGTACCTAATAACCTTGCTCTTATTCACATTTACTCTTAACTTTCTTCTTTCACACACTTTACCAAACTCAATCACCAGCTTCTGCAGTTTCTCACATGAATCAGCCACCAGCGCTGTATCATCAGCGAACAACAACTGACTCACTTCCCAAACTCTCTCATCCCCAACAGATTTCATACTTGCCCCTCTTTCCAAAACTCTTGCATTCACCTCCCTAACAACCCCATCCATAAACAAATTAAACAACTATGGAGACATCACACACCCCTGCCGCAAACCTACATTCACTGAGAACCAATCACTTTCCTCTCTTCCTACACGTACACATGCCTTACATCCTCGATAAAAACTTTTCACTGCTTCTAACAACTTGCCCCCCACACCATATATTCTTAATGCCTTCCACAGAGCATCTCTATCAACTCTGTCATATGCCTTCTCCTGATCCATAAATGCTACATACAAATCCATTTGCATTTCTAAGTATTTCTCACATACATTCTTCAAAGCAAACACCTGATCCACACATCCTCTACCACTTCTGAAACCACACTGCTCTTCCCCAATCTGATGCTCTGTACATGCCTTCACCCTCTCAATCAATACCCTCCCATATAATTTACCAGGAATACTCAACAAACTTATACCTCTGTAATTTGAGCACTCACTCTCTTATCCCCTTTGCCTTTGTACAATGGCACTATGCACGCATTCCGCCAATCCTCAGGCACCTCACCATGAGTCATACATACATTAAATAACCTTACCAACCAGTCAATAATACAGTCACCCTCTTTTTTAATAAATTCCACTGCAATACCATCCAAACCTGCTGCCTTGCCGGCTTTCATCTTCCGCAAAGCTTCTACTACCTCTTCTCTGTTTACCAAATCATTTTCCCTAACCCTCTCACTTTGCACACCACCTCAACCAAACCACCCTATATCTGCCACTCTATCATCAAACACATTCAACAAACCTTCAAAATACTCACTCCATCTCCTTCTCACATCACCACTACTTGTTATCACCTCCCCATTTGTGCCCTTCACTGAAGTTCCCATTTGCTCCCTTGTCTTACGCACTTAATTTACCTCCTTCCAGAACATCTTTTTATTCTCCCTAAAATTTAATGATACTCTCTCACCCCAACTCTCAGTTGCCCTCTTTTTCACCTCTTGCACCTTTCTCTTGACCTCCTGTCTCTTTCTTTTATACATCTCCCACTCAATTGCATTTTTTCCCTGCAAAAATCGTCCAAATGCCTCTCTCTTCTCTTTCACTAATAATCTTACTTCTTCATCCCACCACTCACTACCCTTTCTCATCAACCCACCTCCCACTCTTCTCATGCCACAAGCATCTTTTGCGCAATCCATCACTGATTCCCTAAATACATCCCATTCCTCCCCCAATCCCCTTACTTCCATTGTTCTCACCTTTTTCCATTCTGTACTTAGTCTCTCCTGGTACTTCCTCACACAAGTCTCCTTCCCAAGCTCACTTACTCTCACCACCCTCTTCACCCCAACATTCACTCTTCTTTTCTGAAAACCCAGACAAATCTTCACCTTAGCCTCCACAAGATAATGATCAGACATCCCTCCAGTTGCACCAACATCCAAAAGTCTCTCTTTCGCGCGCCTGTCAATTAACACGTAATCCAATAACGCTCTCTGGCCATCTCTCCTACTTACATATGTATACTTATGTATATCTCGCTTTTTAAACCAGGTATTCCCAATCACCAGTTCTTTTTCAGCACATAAATCTGCAAGCTCTTCACCATTTCCATTTACAACACTGAACACCCCATGTATACCAATTATTCCCTCAACTGCCACATTACTCACCTTTGCATTCAAATCACCCATCACTATAACCCGGTCTCGTGCATCAAAACCACTAACACACTCATTCAGCTGCTCATTCAGCAAAAATGGGTATGTTTGAAGGAATAGTGGTTCCAACAATGTTGTTTGGTTGCAAGGCGTGGGCTATAGATAGAGTTGTGCACAGGTGGGTGGATGTGCTGGAAATGAGATGTTTGAGGACAATATGTGGTGTGAGGTGGTTTGATCGAGTAAGTAATGTAAGGGTAAGAGAGATGTGTGGACATAAAAAGAGCATGGTTGAGAGAGCAGAAGAGGATGTTTTGGGTGGTTTGGGCACATGGAGAGAATGAGTGAGGAAAGATTGACCAAGAGGATATATGTGTCAGAGATGGAGGGAACGAGGAGAAGTGGGAGACCAAATTGGAGGTGGAAAAATGGAGTGAAAGAGATTTTGAGTGATCGGGGACTGAACATGTAGGAGGGTGAAAGGCGGGCAAGGAATAGAGTGAATTGGATCGATGTGGTATACCGGGGTTGACGTGCTGTCAGTGGATTGAATCAGGGCATGTGAAGCGTCTGGGGTAAACCATGGAAAGTTCTGTGGGGCCTGGATGTGGAAAGGGAGCTGTGGTTTCGGGCATTATTACACGACAGCTAGAGACTGAGAGTGAACGAATGGGGCCTTTGTTGTCTTTTCCTAGCGCTACCTCGCACGCATGAGGGGGGAGGGGGATGTTATTCCATGTGTGGCGAGGTGGCGATGGGAATGAATAAAGGCAGACAGTGTGAATTGTGTGCATGGGTATATATGTATGTGTCTGTGTGTGTATATATATGTGTACATTGAGATGTATAGGTATGTATATTTGCGTGTGTGGACGTGTGTGTATATACATGTGTATGGGGGTGGGTTGGGCCATTTCTTTCTTCTGTTTCCTTGTGCTTCCTCGCAAATGCGGGAGACAGCGACAAAGCAAAATAAAGAAAATAAAAAAATATATATATATATATATATATATATATATATATATATATATATATATATATATATATATATATATATATATATATATATATATATTCTTTCTCTTCTTTTAAACTATTAGCCATTTCCCGCGTTAGCGAGGTAGCGTTAAGAACAGAGGACTGGGCCTTTTTTGGAATATCCTCACCTGGCCCCCTCTGTTCCTTCTTTTGGAAAATTAAAAAAAACGAGAGGGAAGGATTTCTAGCCCCCCGCTCCCTCCCCTTTTAGTCGCCTTCTACGACACGCAGGGAATACGTGGGAAGTATTCTTAATCCCCTATCCCCAGGGATAATATATATATATATATATATATATATATATATATTTTTTTTTTTTTTTCCGCTGTCTCCCGCGTTTGCGAGGTAGCGCAAGGAAACAGACGAAAGAAATGGCCCAACCCACCCCCATACACATGTATATACATACGTCCACACACACAAATATACATACCTACACAGCTTTCCATGGTTTACCCCAGACGCTTCACATGCCTTGATTCAATCCACTGACAGCACGTCAACCCCGGTATACCACATCGCTCCAATTCACTCTATTCCTTGCCCTCCTTTCACCCTCCTGCGTGTTCAGGCCCCGATCACACAAAATCTTTTTCACTCCATCTTTCCACCTCCAATTTGGTCTCCCTCTTCTCCTCTTTCCCTCCACCTCCGACACATATATCCTCTTGGTCAATCTTTCCTCACTCATTCTCTCCATGTGACCAAACCATTTCAAAACACCCTCTTCTGCTCTCTCAACCACGCTCTTTTTATTTCCACACATCTCTCTTACCCTTACGTTACTTACTCGATCAAACCACCTCACACCACACATTGTCCTCAAACATCTCATTTCCAGCACATCCATCCTCCTGCGCACAACTCTATCCATAGTCCACGCCTCGCAACCATTCAACATTGTTGGAACCACTATTCCTTCAAACATACCCATTTTTGCTTTCCGAGATAATGTTCTCGACTTCCACACATTCTTCAAGGCTCCCAGAATTTTCGCCCCCTCCCCCACCCTATGATCCACTTCCGCTTCCATGTTTCCATCCGCTGCCAGATCCACTCCCAGATATCTAAAACACTTCACTTCCTCCAGTTTTTCTCCATTCAAACTCACCTCCCAATTGACTTGACCCTCAACCCTACTGTACCTAATAACCTTGCTCTTATTCACATTTACTCTTAACTTTCTTCTTTCACACACTTTACCAAACTCAGTCACCAGCTTCTGCAGTTTCTCACATGAATCAGCCACCAGCGCTGTATCATCAGCGAACAACAACTGACTCACTTCCCAAGCTCTCTCATCCCCAACAGACTTCATCCTTGCCCCTCTTTCCAAAACTCTTGCATTCACCTCCCTAACAACCCCATCCATAAACAAATATATATATATATATATATATATATATATATATATATATATATATATATATATATATATATATATATATACTGCCCAGATTTATGTTCCTGTGATACATTTTGTTCCACTCATCTACTACTATTATATTATAAAAGTACCTAGTTATGTCTTTTCTATCAAGTTAACAAGTTATCCGTGGGGATAGGGGAGAAAGAATGCTTCCGATGAATTCCTGCTTGTCGTAGAAGACAACTAAAGGGGATGGGAGTGGGGGGGCTAGAGTTCCTCCCCTCCTTTTATTTTAACTCTCTAAAAGGGGAAACAGAAGAAGGAGTCATTCGGGGAGTGCTCATCCTCCTCGAAGTCTCTGATTGGTGTGTCTAAATGTGTGTTGATGTAACCAAGATGAGAAAAAAGGAGAGATAGGTAGTATATTTGAGGAAAGGAACCTGGATGTTTTGACTCTGAGTGAAACGAAGCTCAAGGGTGAAGGGGAAGAGTGGTTTGGGAATGTCTTGGGAGTAAAGTCAGGTGTTGGTGAGAGGACAAGAGCAAAGGAACGAGTAGCACTACTCCTGAAGCAGGAGTTGTGGGAGTATGTGATAAGAGTGTAAGAAAGTAAACAATAGATTGTTATGGGTAAAACTGAGAGTGGATGGAGAGAGATGGGTGATTATTGGTGCCTCTGCACATGATCATGAGAGGAAAGATCATGAGAGGCAAGTGTTTTGGGAGCAGCTGAGCGAGTGTGTTTAGCAGCTTTAATGCACGAGACCAGGTTATAGTGATGGGTGATTTGAATGCAAAGGTGAATAATGTGGCAGTTGAGGGTATAATTGGTGTACATGGGGTGTTCAGTGCTGTAAATGGAAATGGTGAAGAGCTTGTAGATTTATGTGCTGAAAAAGGACTGATGATTGGGAATACCTGTTTTAAAAAGAGAGATATATATAAGTATACATATGTGAGTAGGAGAGATGGCCAGAGAGCATTATTGGATTACATGTTAATTGATAGGCATGTGAAAGAGAGACTTTTGGATGTTAGTGTTTTGAGAGGGGCAACTGGAGGGATGTCTGATCATTATCTTGTGGAGGCGACTGTGAAGACTTGTAGAGGTTTTCAGAAAAGAAGAGAGAATGTTGGGGTGAAGAAAGTGGTGAGAGTAAGTGAGCTTGGAAAGGAGACTTGTGTGAGGAAGTACCAGGAGAGATTGAGTGCAGAGTGGAAAAAGGTGAGAGCAAAAGACGTAAGGGGAGTGGGGGAGGAATGGAATGTATTTAGGGAAGCAGTGATTGCTTGCACAAAAGATGCTTTAGCATAAGAAAGGTGGGAGTTGGACAGATTAGAAAGGGTAGTGAGTGGTGGGATGAGGAAGTAAGATTGTTAGTGAAAGAGAAGAGAGAGGCATTTGGACGATTTTTGTGGGGAAGTAGTGCGAATGACTGGGAGATGTATAAAAGAAAGAGGCAGGAGGTCAAGAGAAAGGTGCAAGAGGTGAAAAAGAGGGCAAATGAGAGTTGAGGTGAAAGAGTATCGTTAGATTTTAGGGAGAATAAAAAGATGTTTTGGGCCATTTTTTCGTCTGTTTCCTTGCGCTACCTCGCTAACGCAAGAGACAGCGACAAAGCAAAATACATAAATAAATAAAAAAATATGTTTTGGAAGGAGGTAAATAAAGTGCGTAAGACAAGAGAACAAATGGGGACATTGGTGAAGGGGGCTAATGGGGAGATAATAGCAAGTAGTGGTGAAGTGAGGAGATGGAGTGAGTATTTTGAAGGTTTGTTGAATGTGTTTGATGATAGAGTGGCAGATATAGGATGTTTAGGGCTTGGTGGTGTGCGAGGTGAGAGGGTCAGGGAGAATGCTTTGGTAAACAGAGAAGAGGTAGTGAAAGCTTTGCAGAAGATGAAACCCGGCAAGGCAGAAGGTTTGGATGGTATTGCAGTGGAATTTATTAAAAGAGGGAGGTGACTGTGTTGTTGACTGGTTGGTAAGGATATTCAGTGTATGTGTGGATCATGGTGAAGTGCTTGAGGATTGGTGGAATGCATGCATAATGCCATTGTACAAAGGGGATAGGGGAGAAAGAATACTTCCCACGCATTCCTCAAGTGTCGTAGAAGGCAACTAAAGCGGATGGGAGTGAGGGGCTACAAATCCTCCCCTCCTTGTATCTTAACTTTCTAAAAGGGGAAACAGAAGGAGTCACGCGGGGAGTGCTCATCCTCCTCGAAGGCTCAGATTGGGGTGTCTAAATGTGTGTGGATGTAACCAAGATGAGAAAAAAGGTGAGATAGGTAGTATGTTTGAGGAAAGGAACCTGGATGTTTTGGCTCTGAGTGAAACGAAGCTCAAGGGTAAAGGGGAAGAGTGGTTTGGGAATGTCGGGAGCAAAGTCAGGGGTTAGTGAGAGGACAAGAGCAAAGGAATGAGTAGCACTACTCCTGTAACAGGAGTGGTGGGAGTATGTGATAGAGTGTAAGAAAGTAAATTCTAGATTGATATGGGTAAAACTGAAAGTTGATGGAGAGAGATGGGTGATTATTGGTGCATATGCACCTGGGCATGAGAAGAAAGATCATGAGAGGCAAGTGTTTTGGGAGCAGCTGAATGAGTGTGTTAGTGGTTTTGATGCACGAGACTGGGTTATAGTGATGGGTGATTTGAATGCAAAGGTGAGAAATGTGGCGGTTGAGGGAATAATTGGTATACATGGGGTGTTCAGTGTTGTAAATGGAAATGGTGAAGAGCTTGTAGATTTGTGTGCTGAAAAAGGACTGGTGATTGGGAATACCTGGTTTAAAAAGCGAGATATACATAAGTATACGTATTTAAGTAGGAGAGATAGCCAGAGAGCGTTATTGGATTACGTGTTAATTGATAGGCATGTGAAAGAGAGACTTTTGGATGTTAATGTGCTGAGAGGTGCAACTGGAGGGATGTCTGATCATTATCTTGTGGAGGCGAAGGTGAAGATTTGTAGAGGTTTTCAGAAAAGAAGAGAGAATGTTGGGGTGAAGAGAGTGGTGAGAGTAAGTGAGCTTGGGAAGGAGACTTGTGTGAGGAAGTACCAAGAGAGACTGAGTACAGAATGGAAAAAGGTGAGAACAAAGGAGGTAAGGGGAGTGGGGGAGGAATGGGATGTATTTATGGAAGCAGTGATGGCTTGCACAAAAGATGCTTGTGGCATGAGAAGCGTGGGAGGAGGGCAGATTAGAAAGGGTAGTGAGTGGTGGGATGAAGAAGTAAGATTATCAGTGAAAGAGAAGAGAGAGGCATTTGGACGATTTTTGCAGGGAAATAATGCAAATGAGTGGGAGATGTATAAAAGAAAGAGGCAGGAGGTCAAGAGAAAGGTGCAAGAGGTGAAAAAGAGGGCAAATGAGAGTTAGGGTGAAAGAGTATCATTAAATTTTAGGGAGAATAAAAGGTTGTTTTGGAAGGAGGTAAATAAAGTGCGTAAGACAAGGGAACAAATGGGAACTTCAGTGAAGGGGGCTAATAGGGAAGTGATAACAAGTAGTGGTGATGTGAGGAGGAGATGGAGTGAGTATTTTGAAGGTTTGTTGAATGTGTTTGATGATAGAGTGGCAGATATAGGGTGTTTTGGTCGAGGTGGTGTGCAAAGTGAGAGGGTTGGGGAAAATGATATGGTAAACAGGGAAGAGGTAGGAAAAGCTTTGTGGAAGATGAAAGCCGGCAAGGCAGCGGGTTTGGATGGTATTGCAGTGGAATTTATTAAAAAAGGGGGTGACTGTATTGTTGACTAGTTGGTGAGGTTATTTAATGTATGTATGATTCATGGTGAGGTGCCTGAGGATTGGTGGAATGCTTGCATAGTGCCATTGTACAAAGGCAAAGGGGACAAAGGTGAGTGCTTAAATTACAGAGGTATAAATTTTTTGAGTATTCCTGGGAAATTATATGGGAGGGTATTGATTGAGAGGGTGAAGGTATGTACAGAGCATCAGATTGGGGAAGAGCAGTGTGGTTTTAGAAGTGGTAGAGGATGTGTGGTCAGGTGTTTGCTGTGAAGAATGTATGTGAGAAATACTTAGAAAAGCAAATGGATTTGTATGTAGCATTTATGGACGTGGAGAAGGCATATGATAGAGTTGATAGAGATGCTCTGTGGAAGGTATTAAGAACATATGGTGTGGGAGGCAAGTTGTTAGAAGCAGTGAAAAGTTTTTATCAAGGATGTAAGGCGTGAGTACGTGTAGGGAGAGAAGAAATTGATTGGTTCTCAGTGAATGTAGGTTTGCAGCAGGGGTGTGTGATGTCTCCATGGTTGTTTAATTTGTTTATGGATGGGGTTGTTAGGGAGGTGAATGCAAGAGTTTTGGAAAGAGGGGCAAGTATGCAGTCTGTTGGGGATGAGAGAGCTTGGGAAGTGAGTCAGTTATTGTTCGCTGATGATACAGCACTGGTGGGTGATTCATGTGAGAAACTGCAGAAGCTGGTGGCTCAGTTTGGTAAAGTGTGTGAAAGAAGAAAGTTGAGAGTAAATGTGAATAAGAGCAAGGTTATTAGGCATAGTAGGGTTGAAGGTCAAGTCAGTTGGGAGGTAAGTTTGAATGGAGAAAAACTGGAGGAAGTGAAGTGTTTTAGATATCTGGGAGTGGACTTGGCAGCGGATGGAACCATGGAAACGGAAGTGAATCATAGGGTGTGGAAGGGAGCAAAGATTCTGGGAGCCTTGAAGAATGTGTGGAAGTTGAGAATATTATCTCGGAAAGCAAAAATGGGTATGTTTGAAGGAATAGTGGTTCCAACAATGTTGTGTGGTTGCGAGGCACGGGCTATGGATAGAGTTGTGCGGAGGAGGGTGGATTTGCTGGAAATGAGATGTTTGAGGACAATATGTGGTGTGAGGTGCTTTGATCGAGTAAGTAATGATAGGGTAAGAGAGATGTGTCGTAATAGAAAGAGTGTGGTTGAGATAGCAGGAGAGGGTGTTTTGAAATGGTTTGGTCACATGGAGAGAATGAGTGAGGAAAGATTGACAAAGAGGATATATGTGTCAGAGGTGGAGGGAACAAGGAGAAGTGGGAGACCAAATTGGAGGTGGAAAGATGGAGTGAAGAAGATTTTGAGTGACCAGGGCCTGAACATGCAGGAGGGTGAAAGGCGTGCAAGGAATAGAGTGAATTGGAACGATGTGGTATACCGAGGTCGATGTGCTGTCATTGGATTGAATCAGGGCATGTGAAGCGTCTGGGGTAAACCATGGAAAGTTGTGTGGGGCCTGGATATGGAAAGGGAGCTGTGGTTTCGGTGCATTATTACATGACAGCTAGAGACCGAGTGTGAACGAATGGGGCCTTTGTTGTCTTTTCCTAGTGCTATCTTGCACACATGAGGGGGGAGGGGGTTGTTATTTCATGTGTGGTGAGGTGGTGATGGGAATGAATAAAGGCAGACAGTGTGAATTATGTACATGTGTATATATGTATATGTCTGTGTGTGTGTGTATATATGTATATGTCTGTGTGTGTGTATATATGTATATGTTGAGATGTATAGGTATGTATATTTGCGTGTGTGGATGTGTATGTATATACATGTGTATGTGGGTGGGTTGGGCCATCCTTTCGTCAGTTTCCTTGCACTACCTCGCTAACGCGGGAGACAGCAACAAAGCAAAATAAGATATAAAAAATAAACAAAGGGAAAGGGGGTAAAGGTGAATGTTCAAATTACAGAGATACAAGTTTGTTGAGGATTCCTCTGAAATTATATGGGAGGGTATTGATTGAGAGGGTAAAGGCATGTACAGAGCATCAGATTGGGGAAGAGCAGTGTGGTTTCAGAGGTGGTAGAGGATGTGTGGATCAGGTGTTTGCTTTGAAGAATGTATGCAAGAAATACTTAGAAAAACAGATGGATTTGTATGTAGCATTTATGGATCTGGAGAAGGCATATGATAGTGTGGATAGAGATGCTTTGTGGAAGGTATTTAGAGTATATGGTGTTGGAAGTAAGTTACTAGAAGCAGTGAAAAGTTTTTATCGAGGGTGTAAGGCATGTGTACAAGTAGGAAGAGAGGAAATGATTGTTTCTCAGTGAATGTTGTTTTGCGGCAGGGGTGCTTGATGTCTCCATGGTTGTTTGATTTTGATTAGGGGGTGAATGCAAGAGTTTTGGAAAGATGGGCAAGTATGCAGTTTGTTGTGAATGAGAGTTCTTGGGAAGTGAGTGAGTTGTTGTTCACTGATGACACAGTGCTGATGGTTGATTCAGGTGAGAAACTGTAGAAGTTGGTGACTGAGTTTGGTAAAGTGTGTGAAAGAAGAAAGGTGAGAGTAAATGTGAATAAGAGCAAGGTTATTAGGTTCAGTAGGGTTATGGGACAAGTTAATTGGGAGGTAAGTTTGTATAGAGAAAAGCTGGAGGAAGTGAAGTGTTTTAGATATCTAGGAGTGGATGTAGCAGCGGATGGAACCATGGAAGCTGAAGTGAGTCACAGGGTGGGCAAGGGAGCAAATGTTTTGGGAGCGTAGAAGAATGTGTGGAAGTTGAGAACATTATATTGGAGAGCAAAAATGGGTATGTATGAAGTAATAGTGGTTCCAACAATGTTATATGGTTGCAAGGCATGCACTAAGATAGGTTTGTGTGGAGGGAGGTGGATGTGTTGGAAATAAGATGTTTCAGGACAATATAAGATGTGAGGTGTTTTGATCGAGTTAGTAATGAAAGGGTAAGAGAGATGTGTGGTAGTAAAAAGAGTGTGGTGGAGAGAGCGGAAGACCATGTATTGAAATGGTTTGGTCACATGAAGAGAAGGAGTGGGGAAAGATTGACAAAGAGGATATATGTGTCAGAGGTGGAGGAACAAGGAGAAGTGGGAGACCAAATGGGAGGTGGAAGGATGGAGTGAAAAAGATTTTGAGTGATCGGAGCCTGAACATACAGGAAGGTGAAAGGTGTGCAAGAAATAGAGTGAATTGGAATGATGTGATGTACTGGGGTCGATGTGCTGTCACTGGATTGAACCAGGGCATGTGAAGTGTCTGGGGTAAACCATGGAAAGTTTTGTGGGGCCTGGATGTGGAAAGGGAGTTGTTGTTTCAGTGCATTACACATGACAGCTAGAGACTGAGTGTGAACGAATGTGGCCTTTGTTGTCTTTTCCTAGCATTACCTTGTGTGTGCACAGGGGGAGGGGGGTGCCATTTCATGTGTGGTGGGGTGGCGACGGGAATGGATGAAGGCAGCAAGTATGGATATGTACGTGTGTATATATGTATATGTATGTATATGTTGAAATGTATAGGTATGTATATGTGCATGTGTTGTGTTTATGTATGTATATGTGTATGTGGGTTGGTTGGGCTATTTCTTTCGTCTGTTTCCTTGCACTTCCTCGCTAATGTGGGAGACAGTGACTAATTATGATAAATAAATGAATAAATAAAACAGGTTAACAATGTTATTTCCCAAGATTTTCACACAGAATCCTGCAGTTTATATCCTGTTAGATCATAGTGATAATGAGGCCTTTCACTGTGACCTATCCTCAGTACTTTACATTTATTCCGGTTGAATTTCTTCAGTCATGTATCAGACCTTCTTTTGCAGTCTAGGTCCCCTTATGTTGATGATCTTAGCCTTTTCCTTCCTCCATGACCTTTGCATCATCTGCAAACATGTTCAGGCATGTCATTTACATAGATTAAGAAGAGTAATGGTACCAGAACATAATCCTGAAAAGATATAATCAGGCTGGCCGTCTCTTCTTTCCAAGAGGTCACTTACTCTCACAAAAGTCTAGATTTGTTTTTTACTCATGACATGTTTCTGAACCTATAATGCCTCACATTTAAAGTTTTAAAACTCTCATTTTAAGTGATTCTGGTGTATAATTTATTGCAACCTCCCTCTCATCTTTCATAGAGACTGGTAAAACATTTGCTTTACACCATTTCATTGATACTAAACCCTCTTCAGTTGAACTTGTAAGCATCTCCTATGTCCTTTCTGTGGCTTGTGCAGATTATTTGAGTATAAATGTTGAGATATTGTTTGGCCTATTTGTCTTTTGTATCTGGTTCCTTAGTATGATTCTCCTTGTTCAGTTTTTTATGTACTGCTGATGGTTTTCTAGGGTCTTACTTTCATTCCAGTCTGGTACTTTTGGGATGTGAATCCTTTTAGATTAGATACAATATGAAATTTAGCATTTTATTGTTTGTGTATTCTTGGTGTCAGTAACGTAGTCATCTAAATTTGGTAGTTGCTCCTTGTATTACAGCTTGCTTCAAATGAATTTACTGAACAGTTTCAGGTGACCCTTTGATTTGTGCAGTGTTTCTTTCATTCTTAATGCGCTCCTCTTTCCATGATTTATTTTTTCAAGTATTTTATTTTTGTATTTTCCATATGCACCCATGTGTTTGTGCCTTTATGATATTTTTCATAGTATTTCTTACTACCTTTACTAGCTGATACTTGTCAAATGAAACTTTTACTTTAACTTAGCTACTCTTTCAATTTGACATTGCAGAAACCTTCCTACCCACTCTTCCATTGTAAATTTAGCAAAATCATTTTCATCAATGCTTTCTTCTCATTTTTTTTTAAAAGTCAGCATTCCATGTTGTGTCACAGAAGGTTGTTCAACTCAATTTTATATTCTGACCATGTATTTCATGTCATTAGGGTTTTACTTTTACTAGTTGATCGGAATTTTCCAAAATACATTATGTCTGAATGGTTATCTTTGTACTGTACATTCCTGGAATTTGTATCTTTAACCAGGAAGGTTGATCCCTTCTCTCCCTTGTCTTTCCTTTCTTTTCTTATCACAATGTATCCTACAGGGTAGACAATATGAGGTTCAGCTTCCTTAGTTTGTTTAGTCTTAGCTTTGCATATAGTGACATCTTATTTCATCATGTAAGCTTTGAAATGCAGTACATATGGAAGATCTAATTTATCTTTTACCCTCTTCCATCACGTCTTTAACAATGCTTTAATACTTGTCTAACTTCACCCAGAAATCATCTTAATATTTTCAGCAGTTCATTATATCTGTGGTTATTTAGTACATCCCTAAAATTGCTCCCAAACTTTTGAACATTTTGATTACACCTCTGTTATCTCCGAAATGTCTCCCTGCAGTAGATTTACTAAGTCTGTACTTCACAGTATGTAATACGACTTACAGTGAACCTTTAGCACATTGTTTATTCAACATTTCTGATACTTTAGTGCATCTCTACTACTCCACTTGCCAGATACATGAGTACTTCTCTGATTCTGGACCAATATTTCTCCTGTACTTCATTATGTCTCAAACCTATCCAGTGTTTAAGAGCAATGCATCATCAACTCTTGTTTAGCACATTTCTAACTTACCTCCTACACCTTTCCTTCACATCTCCAACATCTCAGTAATTTTTGGCACTTCTTCGATTCTTTTTCAACAGTTTAAGATTTTTATCATATTTTTCCTTGTGATCAAGATCTTTGTCCTGCCCTGTTCTGTACTTTTACCTCCCATCTTTTTCTTAAAGCAAAGCTGAAATATTAGATTTCATAATAGGACTGACAGATTATAAAGTCCTCTAGATTATTTTATAAGCTGTTGAATCAGAGATGGCAGAGTAAACAGATAGATAGACAGACATAGATAGATAGATACATAAATAAACTCATTTTTCTTAAAATTATGCACATGTGCTTTTGCAGAAAGTATGTCCTTCATCTGTTCAGCCTTGGGAACAGACCTGCCGTTTCCTACTTCTGCCGTCTAATGGGAGAGAAAGGCCAAAACCTTCTGCAAGAGTTAGACTCTCTTCAGTAGATTAGGTTCTCATCCACTTATTTTCATCCTATATCTGTATCATGCTTTCATTTGCATATCATGCAGAATTAGGAACTGCATGATGTTAAAGTAGTCAAGAATGAAAGAACTTTTACTTATGCTTTTGTTGAATCTTGTTATATTCATCTTTGTTAAGATGAGCACAGGTTCGTATAGCATATTGGTAAGAGTTGATTTTTTCGGTGAAATCATAGCTTTTTAAACTAAACTTCTTATACTCTAGCTGCTACAGTTAGTGAGTCAGTGAAAGAGATTGTGAAGTGTAGCAAAATAATATCCAAGTAATCACTCACACATGCACACACACACATCGACTGCACCTTGATACACATACATTGTATATGTTCATAACATGCTTGTAGTAGCACAAACATTTCATGGATTGTGGACAACATGCTACAAGAGATGCTTAATGATGACAGGCCAGGAAGTAGCATTTGTCGGTGGTAGAATTGCTGTCAAAACAAATCCTCAGTGTATCAAATGTTATAATTTGACAAATCTTTGGATTTTTATTTTCAATACAAATTTTGATACTCTGATGGTAGATTTAATTAAATTGTTCATAAATGTCATTGTGATTAATGTACTCTTTAGTGCAAGAACTGCCAGCTCCGATGAGGTTTTTTGAGGGTTTTATTTGATTTCTCCTTATCAGCACATTAGCTGTTTCTTATCAGAACTTTTTGTCTACCATCAAACAGCTGACATAATTGTTTTGCATCTTCCATCAAATCATGGTACAAATGACTTACTTTGTACTACATGTGATAGTTTGAATGGCTCTTTGCATTCTATTAAGATTCATAAAACCTGTTATACTTGTATTCACACACTAGGAAAATGAGTTTCTTGCATTATTAGTCGGTAAAAGCATCATAGTAACAGATAGCATTCTCCAGAGTTAGTATTAATAGAATTCTGAAGTTCACCAGGGTAGGTACAAATTTCAGTGGTACTGACAAAAAGCCAGATATGAAATGTAAGATGCGATGAACGATGATTCCTGTAGCAAGATTATATATGTGTATACTGGTCTGTTAGTCTGTACAAAAGAATTGATGAAATCAAATTATATGTATTCATACCTTAACATACCTTACATTCCTGCCCCAGGACCCCATTTTGAGGTTCCTGCTGCACTCACAAAGCTGGTCATGTACACCTGGCAAGACCCCAAATCAAGAAGTGGTGACATTTTGTATTTATCTTTCATGTTGTGAGTGCAGAACAATTAAGGATTAGGTGCTCATTATCTTCATTGTGAAAATTGCATCATGTTGATGAGAGGGGTCTTGTGATAAGTTGAATCATTGTTTTTATGACGGATAGATTGGTCACGTCTGTGTTGCAAATAAGAATCTGTAATTTACGTAGAACAGAGGAGTGTCCTTCCTAATATGTATATTTCTGGTGGAGTGGACTTTGATACTTGGATGGGAGTACAGGAGTAGGTGTAAGTGTTACAGGATCCTGCCTGCAAGTGGTTACATAGTGAGTGATAAGTCACTCATGGTAAGGCTGTATCAACATCACTGAACAGAGGAACATAGTTTTGTCACCTTCTCATGCAAGAGGAGTCCATCGCTTTCCTGCTTCCGTATGGAGTTTAGCCTTAAAGCTGCAGGAGCTTTATAAAAAGGATCATGGGGTTGTATGTTGATTTTAATAGTATTTGATAATGTATATATGTAAATGTATGTACATAATAATGATAGGGAGATTTGGTGTTTTCTTCATGACTTGAATGTTTTATTCTGACTTGGAACTAGTGCTGTATCAAGATTTAGTGTTTTTTTCATGACTTGAATGTTTTTTTCTGACTTGGAACTGGTGCTGTATCAGTTAGCTGATGCTGCATTGGAGGCTGAAATGTTACATGAGAGCTGACTTAACCACTATGAAGTGAGTATTGTAGTAATGTACAAACTGACACACTGAAGCCATTCAACATCATGATTGGTTCTCTTTTGGGGAGTTTAGACTGCCACACTGAAGCCATTCAACATCATGATTGGTTCTCTTTTGGGGAGTTTAGACTGCCATAGTAAAGTTGCCTTCTCAGCCACTAATGGTGCCACTAAATGGTGTTAGTTGAGAACTTGAATTGATATGCTGAGGATGTTGAATACCATCAATGAATGTGAATGGATGTGTTGCAGTTTGTGTTTAGGTTGCCTAAGACCATTCAACCCCACAACTAAGTGTTATGATGGACTTTAGTTGAACTCTGATGCTGATAAACACTGCCAATGATTAGATTTTGAAATGGTGATTCAGTTGCCATGGTAGAAACACCATCACCATAGTGGATTATAAGTTATGAGCTGTCCTGCTTAAACCAGAGAACTAAAATTATATTGAACTCATACCTGTACTGTTTGCGGCAAACTCGAACATGAACATTTGAATAGTTTTTACCAGAAAAGCTGAGTTTTTCAATAGGATATTTAAAGAACTGACCAGCTTCACAGCTTGGGCACTCTCACTCAGAAATTTGATTATTGTAAGGGGGTTCTTATCTGTGTTTTTACTGTTTTCTTCTGTCTCAAGTCATTGGTAGAATGTGTGATCTCATGACCTGATTTCTGCTGGACTTTAAAAATATTAGCCTTGTTTTCTAAAGAAGTGGTTAAAATGTCTGGAAGCAGGAGCTCAAAAGCTCCTTCAAGCTTTGGGATAAGGTGGACATATAAGAAACTACTTGTTATTATTTCTTCAGATCCCTGTATGCTAAGAAAATGTTTCGGTTATAACTAGTATTTCCTCAGTGCTGGAGAGAGACTTGTCTAACACTTACTGCCTGATACACACACACACACACCAGGCAGGAGCTACCTCATTCCACTTTTCTGGTATTGGTGATTTTTCATGGGAGCCTCTAATTATTTGAATGATAATTCAAGAGCCCTTTTCCGGTTGCATCAAATTGGCAAAGGCTCATTGAGCTCTAAAAAGATGGCTCACTATAGATTTCTCCAAGAACCTCATTTCTAACTCTTCCATACATCTCTGCCCTTCATTTATCATTGATCTGTTTTACCCACCTTTTTCATCTCATTGCTACTAAGTGTTTCCCCATGCATTTCTATATAAATCTGTAAAGTTATGCATAGATCACTGAAGTTATATTTATTCTGATCTGTTACAACTTGCCATACCATTGTCTTTATTTTTAGTGGTTGACATTGTATCCCTTCTCAGGATCCCTGGAGCAAACACTTTCCCCAGCTCACTTTTTCACTGTGTAGATAATCAAATCTCACTTCAAATATGATACTGATTTATTCACTTTTTTCTCTGTTGCCTTTGCTGTCTGTATGGAACCCTTTTCTTACTTGTAGAAAATAAGATTGAACCTCCATTGCCCCCACATCCTCATATCTTCTCCATCCACTGCTTTCTTTATCCCTCAGCATGCAGCTCCACTGTCTTTAACTTAGTTCCATTACCATGACCTCCATTTCACCCACCTAATTACCCTGAACTCCTTTTCTTGCATAGTTTTTTCCCTCTTCTTTCATTGACCCATCCTCTTGGCCACATCCACTAATGCTCTAAGTATTGCTTCCCACCCCACACTCCAACCAAACTCTCTGCCCCCTCCTATGTCGGTCCCATACATTGCTTATGCCACCGTTCAGACTCCATCTACTTCACTTTCCTGCCCCCATATCTCCCAACCTCCACTGTCTCTACCACCTTGCCTCTTTTTTCTTTTTGCAACCTTCTGTTGCTTCTACTCACCCTATCCTTTATGCTCTCTTCTGCTCCATGCTGACTATTCCCTTCCCATTAACTGCAACTACTGGTGCCATCACCTAGATTTCACTTCCCTTCATATCCAGGCTCCCACAGTCCTCCCTAATTATTTTCATTACCCTGGGAATCCTTTCTTAAATGGTCCTCATGTTACTCCAGGCCCCTTTTCTGGGGTTTCTTTCAGCTCAAAGGCCGCATCTAATGCACAAGCAGGGACAGGATAAACTCCTTTGAAGCAAGAAATTCCATTACAAGACTGTACTTTGTTTCATTAACTGACAGCTTCTTCAGGGGTGACTTTTCTCTCACAGTGCAACCCAAGCAGATGGATTCTGGTAACACCCAGCTCTCTTGTATTATCAATTTATACATATCTCACTCTTGTTAATCCTTTGTCAAAAATATTTAACTTGATAAATGCTATATACACTTGTATTTTCAGTTTCCAATCTTAAAAGTGTTGCACACTTTTTTGCAGATAGCTTGGTGAATCCATCTATTCACTGCTTAGTTCCACAGTGGCAGTATTGTATATGAACAATAGGCTATGGCTCACCACAAAATCAGATCAGTGAAGGCAGATATTTTGAACATTGCTGCTGAATCTTTTACACTTTAGTTTGCTGAGATTACCAGGACAGAATATGGGGAAGGCTTTGTTTCAAATGCAAGAAATTAATGGAATGGTATAGTTGAGGTAAAAAGAGCATAATCTTATGCTGAACCTTGCAATATGTAGAGAGCAGCCATATGTATTTTACAGGAGGCCTCATTGTTTATATGGGTAGAATATGTTGTTTCCTGTTGAGGGCATGATGCATGGCATATATGGATCCTTGGGATCTCTAATCTTGACTTGACAGTCACTCTCAAAGACTGTCAAATACATTGTGTCAATCTACGTCAACTAGAAGTTTGGGATGCACAGGTTGAATTAGGAAAAAGGATGTTAAGAAAGGAAACAGGTATTGGTCATTGTAAGAGTTGTGCAAGTAGTTTGTTTGCTCTAGGGCAGAGTAAATATATAGTATTTTTCTATTAACAGTGTATTTTTCCAGTATATTTATTTAATATTGGGTGGTTGAATATTCACAAGCCAAAGTATTAATTGTTGGATACTTTCACATTCCCATTTGATTTTTTATAAGGTTATGATTAAATATTTGGACTATCCTAATACCCATTAATGAATGTCATATAATGACAGTTATCTTATTAGAAAACACGTGTTTATGTATTTTAGAACACAGGTTATAACGTAAGTGGTTAAAAAATTTTGAAGGCTTTATTGCCCTTTATTGTATCACATTCTGCGACCTTATAAGTCTTGGATGCCCTTGTATAACTTGTAAGATGTTCTTCTCAAATGTACATATAATAGTAATGTCACTAGGGCCCTTCACAAGCATACTCCATCTTTTTTTTCTATGAAACTCTAAAGCATTAGGAGAGGTTTATTATCTGCATCTCGGAAAAGCATCTGTCCACATATTAAAAAATGTCGATTATGAAGGATCTACTCAAAATACTTCATTCTCTCTGTCAAAAACCCAGATCATATGATTTGTTCAGCAGTCATGTTGGGGTACCTCTCCCACAAAAGGAAAAGTCATCTTTATAAACAGCAAGAGTTACAAGTGATCAATATTTAGAAAAAATATGAGGACAGGTAAGAATATTTTACAAGTCACCATTTTAAGTACATAGTTGAATAATTTTGCCTTTTGTTTTTTTAACCTTACTTTATGGAAATTAGTCATTGAGAGTATTTATTATTGCTGCATATTTTATCATATATGATTGCAAGTATGACTATGTACCTGTGTGTATATTTATGTCTGTGTGTATGTATGTATATATATATATATACATACATATACATACATACGTATGTTTATGTTGATGTGTATGTGTATGTATTTGTACGTATTGTATGGGTTTTTATGTACGTATGTATATATATATATATATATATATATATATATATATATATATATATATATATATATATATATATATATATATATATCCCTGGGGATAGGGGAGAAAGAATACTTCCCACGTATTCCCTGCGTGTCGTAGAAGGCGACTAAAAGGGAAGGGAGCGGGGGGCTGGAAATCCTCCCCTCTCAGTTTTTTTTTTTTTTTTAATTTTCCAAAAGAAGGAACAGAGAAGGGGGCCAGATGAGGATGTTCCCTCAAAGGTCCAGTCCTCTGTTCTTAACGCTACCTTGTTAACGCGGGAAATGGCGAATAGTATGAAAAAAAAAAAAAATATATATATATATATATATATATATATATATATATATATATATATATATATATATATATATATATATATATATATATATATATATATATATATATATATATTTTTTTATTTATTTTTTTTTTATTATACTTTGTCGCTGTCTCCCGCGTTTACGAGGTAGCGCAAGGAAACAGACGAAAGAAATGGCCCAACCCCCCCCCCCATACACATGTATGTACATACGTCCACACACGCAAATATACATACCTACACAGCTTTCCATGGTTTACCCCAGACGCTTCACATGCCCTGATTCAATCCACTGACAGCACGTCAACCCCGGTATACCACAGCGCTCCAATTCACTCTATTCCTTGCCCTCCTTTCACCCTTCTGCATGTTCAGGCCCCGATCACACAAAATCTTTTTCACTCCATCTTTCCACCTCCAATTTGGTCTCCCTCTTCTCCTCGTTCCCTCCACCTCCGACACATATATCCTCTTGGTCAATCTTTCCTCACTCATTCTCTCCATGTGCCCAAACCACTTCAAAACACCCTCTTCTGCTCTCTCAACCACGCTCTTTTTATTTCCACACATCTCTCTTACCCTTACGTTACTTACTCGATCAAACCACCTCACACCACACATTGTCCTCAAACATCTCATTTCCAGCACATCCATCCTCCTGCACACAACTCTATCCATAGCCCACGCCTCGCAACCGTACAACATTGTTGGAACCACTATTCCTTCAAACATACCCATTTTTGCTTTCTGAGATAATGTTCTCGACTTCCACACATTCTTCAAGGCTCCCAGGATTTTCGCCCCCTCCCCCACCCTATGATCCACTTCCGCTTCCATGGTTCCATCTGCTGCCAGATCCACTCCCAGATATCTAAGACACTTTACTTCCTCCAGTTTTTCTCCATTCAAACTTATCTCCCAATTGACTTGACCCTCAACCCTACTGTACCTAATAACCTTGCTCTTATTCACATTTACTCTTAACTTTCTTCTTTCACACACTTTACCAAACTCAGTCACCAGCTTCTGCAGTTTCTCACATGAATCAGCCACCAGCACTGTATCATCAGCGAACAACAACTGACTCACTTCCCAAGCTCTCTCATCCACAACAGACTTCATACTTGCCCCTCTTTCCAAAACTCTTGCATTCACTTCCCTAACAACCCCATCCATAAACAAATTAAACAACCATGGAGACATCACACACCCCTGCCGCAAACCTACATTCACTGAGAACCAATCACTTTCCTCTCTTCCTACACGTACACATGCCTTACATCCTCGATAAAAACTTTTCACTGCTTCTAACAACTTGCCTCCCACACCATATATTCTTAATACCTTCCACAGAGCATCTCTATCAACTCTATCAAATGCCTTCTCCAGATCCATAAATGCTACATACAAATCCATTTGTTTTTCTAAGTATTTCTCGCATACATTCTTCAAAGCAAACACCTGATCCACACATCCTCTACAACTTCTGAAACCACACTGCTCTTCCCCAATCTGATGCTCTGTACATGCCTTCACCCTCTCAATCAATACCCTCCCATATAATTTACCAGGAATACTCAACAAACTTATACCTCTGTAATTTGAGCACTCACTCTTATCCCCTTTGCCTTTGTACATTGGCACTATGCAAGCATTCCGCCAATCCTCAGGCACCTCACCATGAATCATACATACATTAACCTTACCAACCAGTCAACAGTACAGTCACCCCCTTTTTAATAAATTCCACTGCAATACTATCCAAACCTGCTGCCTTGCTGGCTTTCATCTTCCATAAAGCTTTTACTACCTCTTCTCTATTTACCAAATAATTTTCCCTAACCCTCTCACTTTGCACACCACCTCGACCAAAACACACTAAATCTGCCACTCTATCATCAAACACATTCAACAAACCTTCAAAAACTCACTCCATCTCCTCACATCACCACTACTTGTTATCACCTCCCCATTAGCCCCCTTCACTGAAGTTCCCATTTGCTCCCTTGTCTTACGCACTTTATTTACCTCCTTCCAAAACATCTTTTTATTCTCCCTGAAATTTAATGATACTCTCTCACCCCAACTCTCATTTGCCCTCTTTTTCACCTCTTGCACCTTTCTCTTGACCTCCTGCCTCTTCTTTCTTTTATACCTCTCCCACTCATTTGCATTTTTTCCCTGCAAAAATCGTCCAAATGCCTTTCTCTTTGCTTTCACTAATAATCTTACTTCTTCATCCCACCACTCACTACCTTTTCTAATCAACCCACCTCCAACGCTTCTCATACCACAAGCATCTTTTGCACAAGCCATCACTGCTTCCCTAAATACATCCCATTCCTCCCCCACTCCCCTTACCTCCTTTGTTCTCACCTTTTTCCATTCTGTACTCAGTTTCTCCTGGTACTTCCTCACACAAGTGAGGGGGATAGAGGAGAAAGAATACTTCGCACGCATTCCTCACGTGTCGTAGAAGGCGACTAAACGGGACGGGAGCAGGGGGCCAGAAACCCTCCCCTCCTTGTATTTTAACTTTCTAAAAGGGGAAACAGAAGAAGGAGTCACGCGAGGAGTGCTCATCCTCCTCGAAGGCTCAGATTGGGGTGTCTAAATGTATGTGGATGTAACCAAGATGAGAAAAAAGGAGAGATAGGTAGTATGTTTGAGGAAAGGAACCTGGATGTTTTGGCTCTGAGTGAAACAAAGCTCAAGGGTAAAGGGGAAGAGTGGTTTGGGAATGTCTTGGGAGTAAAGTCAGGGGTTAGTGAGAGGACAAGAGCAAGGGAAGGAGTAACACTACTCCTGAATCAGGAGTTGTGGAAGTATGTGATAGAGTGTAAGAAAGTAAATTCTAGATTGATATGGGTAAAACTGAAAGTTGATGGAGAGAGATGGGTGATTATTGGTGCATATGCACCTGGGCATGAGAAGAAAGATCATGAGAGGCAAGTGTTTTGGGAGCAGCTGAATGAGTGTGTTAGTGGTTTTGATGCACAAGACCAGGTTATAGTGATGGGTGATTTGAATGCAAAGGTGAGTAATGTGGCAGTTGAGGGAATAATTGGTATACATGGAGTGTTCAGTGTTGTAAATGGAAATGGTGAAGAGCTTGTAGATTTATGTGCTGAAAAAGGACTGGTGATTGGGAATACCTGGTTTAAAAAGCGAGATATACATAAGTATACGTATGTAAGTAGGAGAGATGGCCAGAGAGCGTTATTGGATTACGTGTTAATTGATAGACGCACGAAAGAGAGACTTTTGGGTGTTAATGTGCTGAGAGGTGCAACTGGAGGGATGTCTGATCATTATCTTGTGGAGGCGAAGGTGAAGATTTGTGGGGGTTTTCAGAGAAGAAGAGAGAATGTTGGGGTGAAGAGAGTGGTGAGAGTAAGTGAGCTTGGGAAGGAGACTATATATATATATATATATATATATATATATATATATATACACCCTACCATATGCTTTCTCCTGATCCATACATACAACGTACAAATCCGTATGTTTCTCATGTATTTTTCTTACATTCTTTAAAGCAAACACCTGTTCAACTCATCCTCTACCACCTCTGAAACCACACAGTTTCTCCCTAATCTGATGCCCAGTACATGCCTTAACCTTCTCAGTAACTAGTTTCCCGAAACAGGTACGTTCAATGTGTAATTTCCCAAAGTCTCTCTTACACACAATACTCGAGCTTATTTTGTACTCAATAATGGTCATATTAAAGCCTTTCACTTTGTGTGCATGTAAGCATTACTGGAATCCACCTGTTTGAGGTTACTTGGTGAATGAGAAGTCACATTTCTTGAGGTTGGATGATTGAAGTACCTCCTCATTAATGAACTTCTTAATACAAAGGAGTCCACCCCTGCCCTGCAATTATTTGTATCAATGTTTTGAGCCTGCAGGAGTTCTGTATTTATGTAATGCATATTTTCACACACTTATTCAGTGTTTCGAGTCACAAGTTGTCACGTATGATGTATTGAAACCTTAACCCACTATCCAAGGACCTCTTGGGGTTATAATTCCAGGATTCTCCCATCCAGGGGTTTCTGCATATTTAAGGCTGTGCCATACCAATATCAGTAACAGGATGGACTCTCTCATGTAACATGTTCTTTGATGAGACTGCATTGTCTTTTGTCAAGTGATGATACATCACCAAAGGTGATTTTTCTCTTATGATGTAGCCTCAAACAGGTAGAGATAACAGTATTTCTCACATGCTAAATACATTGGTGATCTTATTTCATATTGAGCCCTCCTATTGCCCCTTTGTTGCTTTAGAAAATTTCTTAAGATAATTTCTTTTTCCCAAATAAGTCCTCAAAGAACCTTTTGCAAATTAGACTTTTTGTCACATAAAAAGAATAATGCTTTGTTTAATAATTATTCCTCTTACAACACTTCAGCAGGTACAGCTGCAGTCATCATCCCATACAGCAGTGGTTAGGATGTTAGATGTTCCAGTCCTTCATGATTCTTGGAGGCAGGAAGTAGTGAATGATATTGCAGAAAAACCATGGTGACAGTAAGTGTTGGTTGAAGTGTGAGTATGTTAACCAATCAGTGGGTGATATATATATATATATATATATATATATATATATATATATATATATATATATATATTTTTTTTTTTTTTCATACTATCCGCCATTTCCCGCGACAGCGAGGTAGCATTAAGAACAGAGGACTGGGCCTTTGAGGAAATATCCTCACCTGGCCCTCTTCTCTGTTCCTTCTTTTGGAAAATTAAAAAAAAGAAAAAAAAAACGAGAGGGGAGGATTTCCAGCCCCCCGCTCCCTTCCCTTTTAGTCGCCTTCTACGACACGCAGGGAATACGTGGGAAGTATTCTTTCTCCCCTATCCCCAGGGATATATATATATATATATATATATATATATATATATATATATATATATATATATATATATATATATATATATATATATACATATATATATATATATATATATATATATATATATACATATATATACCGTGTCTTATAACCTTACGTCTTAACCTTACGTTCGCACACAAGTGTGTGTGTTTATGGTTATAACGAGATTACTATTTGCGCGTTACGTTGGTAGTGTTTTACACTTGCATGTTCCCGGTCTCTTACCCCTGGATATATATACATATATATATATATATACATATATATATATACATACACATATATATATATATATATATATATATATCACCCACATATATATATATATTATTTTTATTTTATTTTGCTTTGTCGCTGTCTCCCGCGTTTGCGAGGTAGCGCAAGGAAACAGATGAAAGAAATGGCCCAACCCACCCCCATACACAATGTATATACATACATGTCCACACACGCAAATATACATACCTATACATCTCAATGTACACATATATATACACACACAGACACATACATACATACCCATGCACACAATTCACACTGTCTGCCTTTATTCATTCACATTGCCACCTCACCACACATGGAATACCATCCCCCTCCCCCCTCATGTGTGCAAGGTAGCACTAGGAAAAGACAACAAAGGCCCCATTCGTTCACACTCAGTCTCTAGCTGTCATGCAATAATGCCCGAAACCACAGCTCCCTTTCCACATCCAGGCCCCACACAACTTTCCATGGTTTACCCCAGATGCTTCACATGCCCTGATTCACTCCACTGACAGCACGTCAACCACGGTATACCACATCAATCCAATTCACTCTATTCCTTGCCCTCCTTTCACCCTCCTGCATGTTCAGGCCCCAATCACACAAAATCTTTTTCACTCCATCTTTCCACTTCCAATTTGGTCTCCCACTTCTCCTCGTTCCCTCCACCTCCGACACATATATCCTCTTGGTCAATCTTTCCTCACTCATTCTCTCCATGTGCCCAAACCATTTTAAAACACCCTCCTCTGCTCTCTCAACCACGCTCTTTTTATTTCCACACATTTCTCTTACCTTACATTACTTACTCGATCAAACCATCTCACACCACACATTGTCCTCAAACATCTCATTTCCAGCACATCCACCCTCCTGCGCACAACTCTATCCATAGCCCATGCCTCGCAACCATACAACATTGTTGGAACCAATATTCCTTCAAACATACCCATTTTTGCTTTCCAAGATAATGTTCTCGACTTCCACATTATCTCGACTTCGCCCCCTCCCCCACCCTATGATTCACTTCCGCTTCCATGGTTCCATCCGCTGCCAGATCCACTCCCAGATATCTAAAACACTTTACTTCCTCCAGTTTTTCTCCATTCAAACTTACCTCCCAATTGACTTGACCCTCAACCCTACTGTACCTAATAACCTTGCTCTTATTCACATTTACTCTTAACTTTCTTCTTTCACACACTTTACCAAACTCAGTCACCAGCTTCTGCAGTTTCTCACATGAATCAGCCACCAGCGCTGTATCATCAGCGAACAACAACTGACTCGCTTCCCAAGCTCTCTCATCCACAACAGACTTCATACTTGCCCCTCTCTCCAAAACTCTTGCATTCACCTCCCTAACAACCCCATCCATAAACAAATTAAACAACCATGGAGACATCACACACCCCTGCCGCAAACCTAC
The DNA here is from genome assembly GCF_036320965.1 of Panulirus ornatus. Classification (NCBI taxonomy): domain Eukaryota; kingdom Metazoa; phylum Arthropoda; class Malacostraca; order Decapoda; family Palinuridae; genus Panulirus; species Panulirus ornatus. The sequence continues at coordinate 1,778,208 of NC_092234.1, forward strand.
ATTCACTGAGAACCAATCACTTTCCTCTCTTCCTACACGTACACATGCCTTACATCCTCGATAAAAACTTTTCACTGCTTCAAACAACTTGCCTCCCACACCATATATTCTTAATACCTTCCACAGAGCATCTCTATCAACTCTATCAAATGCCTTCTCCAGATCCATAAATGCTACATACAAATCCATTTGTTTTTCTAAGTATTTCTCACATACATTCTTCAAAGCAAACACCTGAATCCACACATCCTCTACCACTTCTGAAACCACACTGCTCTCCCCCAATCTGATGCTCTGTACATGCCTTCACCCTCTCAATCAATACCCTCCCATATAATTTACCAGGAATACTCAACAAACTTATACCTCTGTAATTTGAGCACTCACTCTTATCCCCTTTGCCTTTGTACACACACACACACACATATATATATATATATATATATATATATATATATATATGGATGCAGTGCCATTGTACAAAGGCAAAGGGGATATAGGTGAGTGCTTAAATTACAGAAGTTTAAGTTTGTTGAGTATTTCTGGGAAATTATATGGGAGGGTATTGATTGAGAGGGTGAAGACATGTACAGAGCATCAGACAGGGGAAGAGCTGTGTGGTTTCAGAAGTGGTAGAGGATGTGTGGATCAGGTGTTTGCTTTGAAGAATGTATGTGAGAAATACTTAGAAAAGCAAATGGATTTGTATGTAGCATTTATGGATCTGGAGAAGGCATATGATAGAGTTGATAGAGATGCTCTGTGGAAGGTATTAAGAATATATGGTGTGGGAGGCAAGTTGTTAGAAGCAGTAAAAAGTTTTTATTGAGGATGTAAGGCATGTGTACATGTAGGAAGAGATGAAAGTGATTGGTTCTCAGTGAATGTCGGTTTGCAGAAGGGGTGCGTGATGTCTCCATTGTTGTTTAATTTGTTTATGGGTGGGGTTGTTAGGGACATGAATGCAAGAGTTTTGGAGAGGGGCTAAGTATGCAGTCTGTTGTGGATGAGAGAGCTTGGGAAGTGAGTCAATTGTTTTTCGCTGATAATACAGCGTTGGTGGCTGATTTGGGTGAGAAACTGCAGAAGCTGGTGAATGAGTTTGGTAAAGCGTGTGAAAGAAGAAAGCTAAGAGTAAATGTTAATAAGAGCAAGGTTATTAGGTACAGTAAGGTTGAGGGACAAGTCAATGGGGAGGGAAGTTTGAATGGAGAAAAACTGGAGGAAGTGAAGTGTTTTAGATATCTGGGAGTTGATTTGGCAGCGAATGGAACCATGGAAGTGGAAGTGAGTTACAGGGTGGGCTGAGGGGGCGAAAGTTCTGGGAGCATTGAAAAATGTGTGGAAGGCGAGAACATTATCTCGGAAAGCAAAAATGGTTATGTTTGAAGGAATAATGGTTCCAACAATGATATATGGTTGCGAGGCGTGTGCTATAGATAGAGAGTTGTGCGGAGGAAAGTGGATGTGTTGGAAATGAGTTGTTTGAGGACAATATGTGGCGCGAGGTGGTTTGATGGAGTAAGTAATGAAAGGGTAAGAGAGATGTGTGGTAATAAAAAGTGTGTGGTTGAGAGAGCAGAAGAGGGTGTTTTGAAATGGTTTGGTCACATGGAGAGAATGACAGTGATTCCAAGAAGCACATGATGATTGGAAAAACTATGAAAGATGGTAAGAGCACTGAGCACAATCAAGTGATGATGGAATGGTTTTGACAGCATCAGAGTTATGGAGTGGACTTGTCAGGTAGCATGATAATGAACCAGGCTAAGTTGTTTCATAAAGAACTTAAATTACGAGTGTAACTATAGTGAAGGATGGCTTCAGAGATTCAAGAACTGTCATGGAGTTTCCATGAATAAAGTGTGCCAAGAAAAGTGGTCTGCAAACCATGCAGCTGCCAATTACCCAAGTCCTGAGCAGGTGTATAATGTATTTCATTTATTTATTTAATCTACATTTTATTTTTCTTAATTTAAATTTCTAGCAGTCCATGGTATACTTTAGACACATGGGAGATGTATAATTAGTGGGTTAGAGGCGTGTTGATAAATTTTCATTGCGTGACCACAGTTGGTCCGGTAAAATGGTTAACCTGGCAAGGCTTTGGAACCAAGAGTGCTGGAAATTCGGTGGTGTACCTGTACAACACTTTAAAATGTATGAAAAGAAACCAAAATTTTCTTTCCAATCATCTTTACTGAGGAAAGCTACAATGAGATCACTAACTGTGATGGGTATTGGGATTCATACAATGTAAATATAAAAATATATGAACATCTTGAAATGAGAAACAAACCCTGGTTTCATATGAAATTTTGTTAATACTCTACAAAGGAAAAAAGTGCAATGTGATTATGCAATACAAAACTTGAACACCAAATTATCAAGAAAAAAACTGAAGGGAAATTAGTCTTCAAAATTTAACCACTCTCCTAGTGACTATTACAGCACATCTATAAAGGATAATAAAGACTCCTCTCTCTCTCTGATACTGAGGAGAGATTCCCTGCGTATCTGAGCTGGTCTGCTATTCCTTCCACTGTGAGCCAGTCCTTGAGAGGCTTTCAACTCGCTGCTTCATCCTCAGTAGACCTGCTGCCAGGATCATCACCACAGTGTCTAGGTAACATTAATAAAGGTTGAAATACACAAGTTTGAAATTGTGCTTAATCTACACTATATAAAACTGCAGATTATCATACAAAAATCAAATATAAAAAAATTTATAATTTCAGTTGAGAAGCCTGAGCTTTATACATCAAGATTTATGAACATGTTGAATTTAATACTTTAAAAAGTTTACAAAGTACTGATATATTACCATATCTTTGAATTTTTTTTTTTTTATACTATTAGGTCATACCAGAGAAGAAAAGAGTCTCAAGTTGAACTATTCAATCGCCCAAAGCATCATGCACAGCATCAGCTATCTTGTTGTATTTCCTTTCGTGGTCAACATAACCATCACCACCCTGAACAGATGAAAATTTTTATAATCAAAACAGTATTATGTAAAGTATCAGCTACAAGTAGTGTAAAACAACAAAGTAAAATGATACAGTTTCTCCCTCAAATTTTACTTACCCTTCAACTAGATTCAAGTCAAAACATCAGCAGATATAAAGGTTCTTACTTCATTTTACAGTAGAAAGGTTATATCAAAGTTTTAATGGTGCAATTTTTGTAGAGGATTACTTTTGTATTCATGAATACATTAACAGACCACTTTCTCCCAACATCAGGCATAACTAATGATCTCCAAAGTCCACTCAATGGACCAGTGAAAGGATGATCTTGGCAGATAAAACAACAATTTACAGGTGGAGTATACAGTGTCCATAAAAAGCCTTGTCTGCCCCACCATAAAATTTAACAGGCCATACATGGCTAAGGTTTAGAATAATAATCCAAGGTTTATTTACCAAGATGGTTACATGCAATACTGAATATTGCAGAAAATAATGTCTTCGTTTACAATATTCCTACCTCTAACACAAATGATTTCCAGTATAATTAAAAATATTCATGAATATTAATTAAAGTCTAAAACTATTAAATTTTTTTTTAAATAAAGCAGATATTAAAAAAGAACCTGACCAACCATTAAGTTTCCTAACTGCATGTGGCGAACTTGAATTTTGACAATGTGTGGCTCTACAACTTATCGATTGCAATAACTCGACTTCTATGTCTCTGCCATGTAAGTCATACAATGTTTGTGGTAGCAGGTTACAGCTTTTGTCAGAATTTACAAAAATTTCTCCAAATTGTATTAATTCATCTTTCCTTTTGTATAATGACAGGGAGTTCAAACTTGCTAAAGCAGTTACATAATTTGTGTACTGCCTAGGTTACCCAAGATATCTTTGAAACAGTTTCTGTATGCATTTGAAGTGTGAGTGTTGTGCCTGAGTCAGGGCAGGTTGCCGTACTGGGGCTGCATATTCTAAGCTACAAACACGAGACACTCTCAGGGTGAAATCATCATACACTTAGTCACTGAGAAGTGTTTCTAAGAGTGTGAGCACCAGTAACCAACCTCAGTGTACTTCAGGCTATCTTGAGGGAGTGATTTTCTTTCTTTACTCTTCCAGGCTGCCATTTCATTTTGGAAATTCTGCATATGAGCACTGTATTTCTTTCCCTATGCTTCAAGATGGTTAGTCTTACCTTTCTAAGAATGAGAAAGCTCAAATTCTTGCCTGAAACGAAGAATATGTGGGTACACAAGATTACCAAGCACACTGAGCATTCAGAACACATGATCAGGTGGCTGCTTCCTGCAACCCTTCATCAGTACCTTACGTCATATCACAGATCAAGACCTTCAGGAACCAAAACATGGACCTAGAATACTTCAGGAAACCAGCTAATTCCATGCCCAGATGTCTATAGATGGTAATCAAGGCAAAAGGAGAAATGGCGAAATAATAACATGCAAGTGTGGCATTGCCTTTGAAAATGTGAGGGGAAGCATACAAGGTTTTTTCTGGACACTGTAAAATGTGCCACCCAAATACATCTGAAAGCAAATGAACTGAGAGCAAGTTTACCTTCTTGGAGTGAACAAGCTTGTCTGCAACAGTGACTTCAAAGAATCCTGTCACTGAGGGTGTTCCTTCACCAGTCTGTAATATACAAACAAGTTATCATAAAATATGATCTACTTTATATCCTGTTGGCTATCTATCTATCAATCTCTGATGCCTGTTCCAATGGAACTTCCTCAAGGGGGTGGCCATGGCAATCGAGTCTCCCCTTACCATGCCAATGACAGAGGGCAACTCTAACACAGTGTTTGCAGAGGCTCCACCTAATGTTCCTACCTATAACTTTTGTACTGCTTTTATGATTTTGCAAAGAGTCAGGCCTAGCACGCAGTGTTCATCGCAGGAAAATCCTGTTAAAATGAATGAGCTGTGTGAGTTAAGTGTTGTAAAGTGTTACATATGACAAGGAAAGATTGTATGTTTTTGGACAATGCCAGTAGTCCAGGTATGGGTGAGGTAGAAAGAAAAGACAGCTCCCTGAAGTGATGGCTTATTAGGCATCTGTCACTAACTCATCAAATATCTAGTTGGAGAGTACTGATAACATATCTCCCTAATCTGGGGCTGCCTACCAACCACTATTTACTATACGGCATGTGTTATTATGGAAAGTTTCATATATATGTCATATCAAAGATGATCCAACCAAAACTGACTATTAAGAATTATAAAAAAATATTTTATTATTATACTTAATCTCTGTTCTCATGTCATCAAGGTAGCATAAGGAAAGAGACAAAGAATGGTCCAACCACTCATATACACATAATATTTTTTTTTTATTTTGCTTTGTTGGTCTCCCGCGTTTGCGAGGTAGCGCAAGGAAACAGACGAAAGAAATGGCCTAAGCCACCCCATACACGTGTATATACATACACGTCCCCACACGCAAATATACATATATACACATGCACACAATTCACACTGTCTGCCTTTATTCATTCCCATCGCCACCTCGCCACACATGGAATAACATCCCCCTCATGTGTGCGAGGTAGCGCTAGGAAAAGACAACAAAGGCCCCATTCGTTCACACTCAGTCTCTAGCTGTCATGCAATAATGCCCGAAACCACAGCTCCCTTTCCACATCCAGGCTCCACAAAACTTTCCATGGTTTACACCAGACGCTTCACATGCCCTGAATCAATCCACTGACAGCACGTCGACCCCAGTATACCATATCGATCCAATTCACTCTATTCCTTGCCCGCCTTTCACCCTCCTGCATGTTCAGGCCCCGATCACTCAAAATCTTTTTCACTCCATCTTTCCACCTCCAATTTGGTCTCCCACTTCTCCTCGTTCACTCCACATCAGACACATATATCCTCTTGGTCAATTTTTCCTCACTCATTCTCTCCATGTGCCCAAACCATTTCAAAACACCCTCTTCTGCTCTCTCAACCACACTCTTCTTATTTCCACACATCTCTCTTACCCTTACATTACTTACTCGATCAAACCACCTCACACCACATATTGTCCTCAAACATCTCATTTCCAGCACATCCACCCTCCTGCGCACTACTCTATCCATAGCCCACGCCTCGCAACCATACAACATTGTTGGAACCACTGTTCCTTCAAACATACCCATTTTTGCTTTCCGAGATAATGTTCTCGACTTCCACACATTCTTCATGGCTCCCAGGATTTTCGCCCCCTCCCCCACCCTATGATTCACTTCCGCTTCCATGGTTCCATCCGCTGCCAGATCCACTCCCAGATATCTAAAACACTTTACTTCCTCCAGTTTTTCTCCATTCAAACTTACCTCCCAATTGACTTGACCCTCAACCCTACTGTACCTAATAACCTTGCTCTTATTCACATTTACTCTTAACTTTCTTCTTTCACACACTTTACCAAACTCAGTCACCAGCTTCTGCAGTTTCTCACATGAATCAGCCTCCAGCGCTGTATCATCAGTGAACAACAACTGACTCACTTCCCAAGCTCTCTCATCCCCAACAGACTGCATACTTGCCCCTCTTTCCAAAACTCTTGCATTCACCTCCCTAACAACCCCATCCATAAACAAATTAAACAACCATGGAGACATCACACACCCCTGCCGCAAACCTACATTCACTGAGAACCAATCACTTTCCTCTCCTCCTACACATACACATGCCTTACATCCTCGATAAAAACTTTTCACTGCTTCTAACAACTTGCCTCCCACACCATATATTCTTAGTACCTTCCACAGAGCATCTCTATCAACTCTATCATATGCCTTCTCATATAAACATATATATACATAAATGCCCATACATGCACATATACATTTCAATGTATACATACATATACATACACAGACATGTACATTTATACACGTACATATTCATACATGCTGCCTTCATCCATTCCCATCATTCCCATCACCACCCCACCACACAGGAAACAGCATCCCCCCCTCCTCCTCCTCCAGCAAGGTAGCGCCAGGAAAAGACAAAAACGCCACATTCGTTCACACTCAGTCTCTAGCTGTCACGTATAATGCACCAAAACCACAGCTTCCTTTCCACATCCAGACTCTACAGACCTTTCCATGGTTTACCCCAGACACTTCATGTGCCCTGGTTCAATCCAGTGACAGCACATTGGTACACCCCGGTATACCACATCATTCCAATTCACTCTATTCCTTGCACACCTTTCACCCTCCTGTATATTCAGGCCCCGATCCCTCAAAATCTTTTTCACTCCATCCTCCCACCTCCAATTTGGTCTCCCACTTCTTCCCTCCACCTCTGACACAAATATCCTCTTTGTCAATCTTTCCTCATTCTCTCCATGTGACCAAACCATTTCAATACACACTCTTCTGCTCTCTCAACCACACTCTTTTTATTACCATACGTCTCTTACCCTTTCATTACTTACTTGATCAAACCACCTCACACCGCATATTATCCTCAAACATTTCATTTCCAACACATCCACCCTCCTCTGCACAAACCTATCTGTAGCCCATGCCTCGCAACTATATAACATTGTTGGAAGTTAACTATTCCTTCATACATACCCATTTTTGCTCCGAGATAACATCCTCACTTTCCATACATTCTTCAATGCTCCCAGAACCTTTGCCCCCAGCCCCAACCCTGTGACTCACTTCCGCTTCCATGGCTCCATCCGATGCTAAGTCCACTCCCAGATATCTAAAACACTTCACATCCTCCAGTTTTTCTCCACTCAAATTTACCTCCCAATTAACTTGCCCCTCAATGCTACTGAGCCTAATAACCTTGCTCTTATTCACATTTACTCTCAACTTTCTCCTTTCACACAATTTACCAAAATCATTCACCATCCTTTGCAGTTTCTCGCCCGAATCAGCCACCAGTGCTGTATCATCAGTGAACAACAACTGACTCACTTCCCATGCCCTCTCATCCACAATAGACTGCATACTTGCCTTTCTATCCAAAACTCTTGCATTCACTTCCCTAACCATAACCATCCCATCCATAAACAAATTAAACAACCATGAAAACATCACACACCCCTGCCACAAACCGACATTCACTGGGAACCAATCACTTTCCTATCTTCCTACTTGTACACATGCCTTACACCCTTGGTGAACACTTTTCACTGCTTCTAGTAACTTAGGTGTGGGAGATTTAAAGAGGTTTTCAGAAAAGAAGAGAGACTTGGAGTGAAGAGAGCGGTGAGAGTAAGTGAGCTTGGAAAGGAGACTTGTGTGAGGAAGTACCAAGAGAGGTTGAGTGCAGAATGGAAAAAGGTGAAAGCAAATGACATAAAGGGAGTGAGGAGGAATGGGATGTATTTAGGGAAGTAGTGATGGCTTTTGCAAAAGATGCCTGTGGAATGAAAATGGTGGGAAGTGGGCAGGTTAGAGAGGTTAGTGAGTGATGGGATGAAGAAGTAAGATTGTTAGTGAAAGAGGAGAGAAAGGCATTTGGACAATTTTTGCATGGAAATAGTGCAAATGACTGGGAGATGTATAAAAGAGAACAGGAGGTCAAGAGAAAGGTGCAAGAGGTGAAAAAGAGGGCAAATGAGAGTTAAGGTGAGAGAGTATCGTTAAATTTTAGGTAGAATAAAAAGATGTTTTGGAAGGAGGTGAATAAAGTGTGTATGACAGGAGAACAAATGGGAACATTGGTGAAGGGGCTAATGGGGAGGTAATAACAAGTAGTGAAAGTGAGGAGGAGATGGAAAGAGTATTTTGCAGGTTTGTTGAATGTGTTTGATGATAGAGTGGCAGATATAGGGTGTTTTGGTCGAGGTGGTGTGCGAAATGAGAGGGTCAGGGAGAATGGTTTGGCAAACAGAGAAGAGGTAGTGAAAGTTTTGTGGAAGATGAAAGCTGGCAAGGTGGCAAGTTTGGATAGTATTGCAGTGGAATTTATTAAAAAAGGGGGTGACTGGTTGGTGAGAATATTCAATGTAAGTATGGTTCATGGTGAAGTGCCCGAGGATTGGCAGAATGCATGCATAGTGCCATTGTATAAAGGCAAAGGGGATAAAGGTGAGTGTTCAAATTACAGAGATATAAGTTTGTTGAGAATTCCTGGGAAATTATATGGGAGGGCACTGATTGAAAGGGTGAAGGCATGTACGGAGCATCAGATTGGGGAAGAGCAGTGTGGTTTCAGAAGTGGTGGAGGATGTGTGGATCAGGTGTTTGCTTTGAAGAATGTATATGAGAAATACTTAAAAAACAGATGGATTTGTATGTAGCATTTATGGATCTGGAGAAGGCATATGATAAGAGTTGATAAGAGATGCTCTGTGGAAGGTATTAAGAGTATATGGTGTGGGAGGTAAGTTGCTAGAAGCAATGAAAAGTTTTTATCGAGGGTGTAAGGCATGTGTACAAGTATGAAAGAGAGAGTTAAGTAATTGGTTCCCAGTGAATGTTGGTTTGTGGCAGGGGTGCGTGACGTCTCCATGGTTGGTAGGAAAGTGAATGCAAGAGTTTTGGAGAGAGAGGCAAGTATGCAGTCTGTTGTGGATGAGAGGGCTTGGGAAATGAGTCAGTTGTTGTTCGCTGATGATACAGCGCTGGTGGCTGATTCATGTGACAAACTGCAGAAGCTGGTGACTGAGTTTGGTAAAGTGTGTGAAAGAAGAAAGCTGAGAGTAAAGGTGAATAAGAGCAAGGTTATTAGGTTCAGTAGGGTTGAGGGACAAGTCAATTGGGAGGTTAGTTTGAATGGAGAAAAACTGGAGGAAGTGAAGTGTTTTAGTATCTCGTAGTGGATTTAGCAGCAGATGCAACCATGGAAGCAGATGTGAGCCACAGGGTGGGGGAGGGGGGTGAAGGTTCTGGCAGTGTTTAGGAATAAGTGAAAGGCGAGAGCGTTATCTTGGAGAGCAAAAATGGGTATGTTTGAAGGAACAGTGGTTCCAACAATGTTATATGGTTGCGAGGCATGAGCTATAGATAGGGTTGTACGAAGGAGGGTGGATATGTTGGAAATGAGATGTTTGAGGACAATATGTAGTGTGAGGTGGTTCGATGGAGTAAATATTGAAAGGGTAAGAAAGATGTGTGGTAATAAAAAGTGTGGTTGAGAAAGCAGAAGACGGTGTATTGAAATGGTTTGGTCACATGGAGAGAATGAGTGAGAAAACATTGACAAAGAGGATATACGTGTCAGAGGTGGAAAAAACAAGAAGTGGGAGACCAAATTGGAGGCGGAAGGATGGAGTGAGAAAGATTTTGAGCGATCGGGGCCTGAACATACAGTAGGGTGAAAGGATAGTGGAGTGAGTCAGTTGTTCGCCAATGATACAGTGATTCAAGTGAGAAACTGCAGAGGCTGGTGACTGAGTTTGGAAAAGTGTGAGAAAGGAGAAATTTAAGAGTAATTGTGAATAAGAGCAAGGTTATTAGGTACAGTAGGGTTGAGGGACAATTTAATTGGGATGAAGTATGAATGAAGAAAAATTGGAGGAGGTGAAGTGTTTTAGATGTCTGGGAGTGGACTTAGAAGCGAATGGAATCATGGAAGTGGAAGTGAGTCACAAGTTTGGGGAGGAGGCAAAGGTTCTGGGAGCGATGAAGAATGTGTGGAAAGAATGTGTGAGGGCAAAAATGGATATGTTTAAACGAATAGTAGTTCCAACAATTTTATAAGGTTCAAGGCATGGGCTATAGATAGGGTTGTATGGGGGAGGGTGGATGTGTTGGAAATGAAATGTTTGAGGACAATATGTGGTGTGAGGGGGTTTGATTGTGTAAGTAATAAAAGGGTACAGAGAGAGAGAGAGATGTGTATGGGTGGAAATAAAAAGAGTGTGGATGAGTGAGCAGAAGAGGGTGGGTTGAAGTGGTCTGGACATATGGAGAGAATGAGAGAGGAAAGACTGACAAAGAGGATATATATATGTGTAAGAGGTGGATGGAACAAGAAGCGGGGGACCAAATTGGAGTGGAAGGATGGAGTGAGAAAGATTCTGAGCAACTGGGGCCTGAATATACAGGAGAGTTAAAGGTGTGCAAGGAATTGAGTGAATTGGAACAATGTGGTATACCGGGGTCAACATGCTGAACCAGGACATGTGAAACGTCTGAGGTAAACCCTGGGAAGTTTTGTGAGGCCTGGATGTGGATAGGGAGCTGTGGTATTGGGGCAAGTATGCAGTCTGTTGTGGATGAGAGAGCTTGGTAAGTGAGTCAGTTGTTGTTCGCTGATGATACTGCGCTGGTGGCTGATTCAGGTGAGAAACTGCAGAAGCTGGTGAATGAGTTTGGTAAAGTGTGTGAAAGAAGAAAGCTCAGAGTAAATGTGAATAAGAGCAAGGTTATTAGGTACAGTAGGGTTGAGGGACAAGTCAATTGGGAAGTAAGTTTAAATGGAGAAAAACTGGAGGAAGTGAAGTGTTTTATATATCTGGGAGTGGATCTGGCAGCGGATGGAACCATGGAAGCGGAAGTGAATCATAGGGTGGGGAAGAGGGCGAAAGTTCTGGGAGCACTGAAAAATGTGTGGAGGTCGAGAACGTTATCTCGGAAAGCAAAAATGGTTATGTTTGAAGGAATAGTGGTTCCAACAATGTAAATGGTTGCAAGGCGTGGGCTATAGATAGAGTTGTGCGGAGGAGGGTGGATGTACTGGAAATGAGATGTGTGAGGACAATATGTGGTGTGAGGTGCTTCGATTAAGTAATGAAAGGGTAAGAGAGAGGTGTGCTAATAAAAAGAGTGTGGTTGAGAGAGCAGAAGAGGGTGTTTTGTAATGGTTTGGTCACATGGAGAGAATGAGTGCGGAAAGATTGACAAAGAGGATATATGTGTCAGAGGTGGAGGGAATGAGAAGTGGGAGACCAAATTGGAGGTGGAAAGATGGAGTGAAAAAGATTTTGAGTGATCAGGGCCAGAACATGCATAAGGGTGAAAGGCGTGCAAGGAATAGAGTGAATTGGAATGATGTGGTATACTGGTGTCGACGTGCTGTCGATGGATTGAACCAGGGCATGTGAAGCGTCTGTGGTAAACCATGGAAAGTTTTGTGGGGCCTGGATGTGGAAAGGGAGCTGTGGTTTCGGTGCATTATAAATGAGAGCGAGAGACTGAGTGTGAATGAATGTGGCCTTTGTCTTTTCCTAGCACTACCTCGCGCACATGCGGGGGGAGGGGGTTGTCATTTCATGTGTGGCAGGGTGGTGACGGGAATGAATAAGGGCAGACAGTATGAATTATGTACATGTGTATATATGTATATGTCTGTGTATATATATGTATACATTGAGATGTATAGGTAGGTATATGTGCTGTGTGTGGACGTGCATGTGTATATATGTGTATGTGGGTGGGTTGGGCCATTCTTTCGTCTGTTTCCTTGCGCTACCTCACTAACGTGGGAGACAGAGACAAAGTATGATAAAAATAAATAAATATATATATGTGTGTGTGTGCGTATATGAATGAATGGGCCATTTTTCGTCTGTTTCCTGGTGCTACCTCGCTGACATGGGAAACGCAATAAAGTATAGAAAAAAATTATATATATATATATATAGAGAGAGAGAGAGAGAGAGACAGAAAAAATTAAACAGACTTATATAAGAAAAAAGTTTTATATATATAAAGGAAAAAAATAAACAGACTTACAATGTCCAGTTTATCTGGAAACTCTGCCTCAAGCCTATCTTTCAGTTTCCTGAACTTGGGGGCGTAACCTCAGGCACCGCTGTTAATAAAAGAATAAAAGGTCATTCACATGTTCTACTGTAAGATTCTTGGTTGTTTATTACATAAACATTACTAATGTTTTTTGATTACATTCTATAAAAACACATTACTAAAACACTGGACCATGGTTTTCAAACTGGGGTCTGCAAAACCCTGAGAGGATGTTACTTTTTATGATGTTATTCTCTGTGAAACTTATACAATCATACACATCTATTTCAGAAATTACATTTAAAAATTACATAGTATAAACTTTGCTTTATTATCATTTGTATTAAACCATTAAAGTTCAAGTTCTTGGTAAAGTTCCAGGATTGTTTTTCATATAAAGGTTCCATGGCTTCAAAAACTTTGAAAACTCCAGCACCAAAATATATGTTCTTGAATGTATGCTATACAAATATTACTACATCTTCCTATACACTGCTATAGTATGTTCCTGGATATATATCATAAATTAGATTACAAATGTCTACAGTACAGCTACAATGAGGAACTTCTCACTCCAAAGGAGTGTATCATTTTCCTGCTACTATTTGTGCAACATTGAAGCTGCACTAAAGGTTTTGAAGTGCAGGAGGGGGCTGTGATTGGGTTTGAAGTCCCGATGTGTGGGTGAGAGTGGGAAGTTTTGTTTGGCTCTGTTGTGGATCAGCTTTTCAGACACTAATTATATAAGTGATATAGGATGGTAGGTGAAGTTGGGTGATTTAGAGGGTTTTAGAACTGGTAATATGTTGGCAAGTTTTCAGATGTAAGGAATTTTGTTGTGTAGCCAGGAGTAGCTGAAGATACCTGTAATTGTTTGGATTGCAAATGGTTCAAAGCATTTTATATGAAAGTTGGAAATGTTGTCAGAGCCTGCAGCAGGAGAGTTCTTTAAGGTTCTCATAGCACTGACCGTTATCATTGGGAGTGAATGATAACTGGGCAGTTGTTTCTGGAAGGATTCTGGGTAGGTGTTTCATGAATTTCCTGTTTGAGTGAGGTTTTGCGGCAATTTTTTTGTAGCATCTCATGAATACGCATGGTTCATGGTGAGGTACCTGAGGATTGGTACAATGCATGTATAATGCCACTGTATAATGGCAAGGGAGACAAAGATGAGTGTTCAAACTACAGGAATAAGTTTGCTGCATATACATGGTAAATTTTATGGGAGAGTAGTGAATGACATGGTGAAGACATGTTCAGAGCATCAGATTGGGGACAAACAATGTGGTTTCAGAAGTGGTAAAAGATATTTTGATCTGGCGCTTGCTCTAAAGAATGCGTTTGTGAAATACTTCAGAGAAATAGAAGGATATGAATGTGGCATTTATGGATCTGGAGAAAGCATAGAACAGGGTTGACTAAGGTACATTGTGGAAAGTCTTAAGAATATATAATGAAGGAGAAAACCAAATAGAAGGAGTGAGTTTTTTATCAAGGGTGTAAGGCATGTGTACAAGTAGGAAGATGATTCCAAGTGAAGGTTGGTTTACAGCAGGGGTGTGTGATGTCACCATGGCTGTTTAATGTTTATAGATGGACAGGTGAGGGAGGTAAGTGCATGAATCTTGGAAAGAGGGGTGATTATGCAGTCTGTAAAGGATGACAGGGCCTGAGAAGTCAGCTGTTTGCTGATAACACAGCACTGGTGGCAGATTTGAGTAAGAAACTGCAGAAGTTAAGATTAAATGTGAATAAAAGCAAGGTTATTAGATTTAGCAGGTTAGAGGGGCACATTAGCTGGGGTGTGAGTCTGGGAAAATTTTTAGGGAAGTATAGTCTTTTAGATATTTGAAATTGGAAATGGCAGCAAATGGAACCATGGAAGAGGAAATGAGTCACAAGGTGACTGCATGGGTGGAGGGCAAAGGTTTTGGAAACATTGAAGAATGTGGAAAGAGGGGTCGTTATCTGGAAAGGCAAAAATTGGATAAATTTGAAGGTATAACAGTCCCAACAGTGTTGTATGGATACAAGGCATGGGCTATAGATGAGGATGTGCAGAAGAGGATGGGTATGTTGGAAATGACATGTTTAAGGACAATATGTGGTGAGGTGGTTTGACTGAGTAAGTTATAAAAGGGTATGAGAGAGCTATATTAATCAGAAGAGTGTGGTTGAGAGCTGAAGGGCATGTGCAGTATTGGTTTGGACATATCAATAGAATAAGGAGAGGCTGACAAAGAGGACATCTATGTCAGAAGTGGAGGGGACAAGGAGAAGGGGGGAGACCAAAGTGGAAATGGAAAGATGGTGAAAAAGATTTTGAGTGATCAAGGCCTGAACATGCAGGAGGGTGAAAGGCATACATGGAATAAAGAGAACTGGTATGTGGTATGCTGGGGTTGATATGCTGTCAATGGACTAAAGGCATGCATGGGATAGAGAGAATTGTTATGTGGTATATAGGGGTTGACATGCTGTCAACTGACTGAACCAGGGCATGTGAAGCGGCTGGGGGAAACTATGGAAAGGTCTCTGGGGCATGGTTGCAGATAGAGGTTTGTGGTTTCAGAGCATTGTGCATGAAAGTCTGAAAATGGATGTAAGCAAATGTGGCCTTTCTTCGTCTGTTCCTGATGCTACCTTGCTAACGCTGGAAATGGCCTACCAGCACTTAGCTTCTTCTGCTTCTTCACTTCAAACAAATGAATGAATACTTAATCTCTCACTTGCTTTATTCATCATTTTAAAGATCATTTGTGAATTTTCTATACCCATAATTGTGGGAAAGAGGTTTGCATGTGAGAGTGCTGGAAACTCCAAAGATGATGACAAAAAGAATCAGTTTTGGAGAAGAATTGGAGGTACTCATAAGTAAGAAATAATGATGTCAGGAATGTACCTCTATATCTTGTATAACAGTGACCCTGTTGAAAGCTCCCTTTTTCCATCTTCTGAATGTTCAACAGGTATCTCTATATGTCATAGCGGCAACAAGTGTTAGGCTTTTAAGGCTTGGGTGTGAGTTGAATTGGCACAATGGATATCTTGAGAAACAACTCTAATTGAAGGAAACTGATTGTGAAAAGTGAATGAATGGTAAATTCACAGTACTAGATTTTCATTATAATTTTTTAGTTTTAATGTTTGTAAAAATATAGTTGTTTAACATTGATATTGTTTATATTCTGTATATGTTTACCTCTGTCTAGGGAGAGGCATAAAAGGCTTAGAAGCAGCAATGAAGTCCACCAGTTGTGCTGGGGAGTAAAGGAGACAAGTAACTTAGGTTTAGAAACTGCAGAAGTTCATGACTGAGTTTGGAACAGTGTGAAAGGAGTAAGATGAGAGTAAATGTGAATAAGAACAGTTATTGTGTTTAGCAGGGTAAATGGGCAGCTCTGCTGGGATATGAGTTTGAATGGAGAAAATTTGGAGGAAGCGAAATGTTTTAGATAACTAGGAATGAACATGGCAGCAATTAGAAACAGAAGTGACTCACATGGAGGATGATGGGGGGGTTAAGGTACTGGAAGCATTGAAGAATGCTGGAAAGAGAGGTCATTATTTGGGAGGGTGAAAATGGGAATGTTTGAAGATATAGTAGTCCCAATGATGGGCTAAGGATGAGGATACAAGAAGGTGAGAGGCGTGCAAGGAAAAGAATGAACTGGAACGATGTGGTTTGCCGGGGTCAACATGCTGTCAATGGACTGAACCAGGGCATGTGAAACGTGTGGGGTAAACCATGGAAAGGTCTGTGGGGCCTCGATGTGGAGCAGGAGCTGTGGTTTCAGTGCATTACACACAACAGCTAGAGACTGAGTGTGAATGGATGTGGCCTTTTTTGTCTGTTTTCCTGGCCCTACCTCACTGAAGCAAGGGTGGCGATGCTGTTTCCTGTGGGGAAGGGGTAGCACCAGGAATGGATGAAGGCAAGTAAGTATGAATATGTACATGTGTATATGTCCGTGTATGCATATGTTCATATGCATATGTGCATGTATAGGCATTTATCCATACATATGTGTATATGAGTGGATGGGCCGTTCTATGTCTGTTCCCTGGTGTTACCTCACTGACGCGGGAAATGGCGATCAAGTATAAAATAAATATTTACTTTGTTGCTCTGGACAACACATTTGGAAAGCTTTTTCCATGCACTGATATTATGACTGGTAAAGAATTATTTCTTTCAATTCCGATTAACTTGGTGACCTTTTAGTTTTAGTCCATCCCCTCTTGTTGGTAGCAACAGTGCTAGTTTTCTATATCGACATTAATGAATCCTTTAAATATTTCAAAACATTCGATGAACCTGCTTTGTTGCCACCTCTTGCTTAAGGAGAAAAAATTCATCTTGTACTCTGTCCTCATATGGTTTGTTACAGAAGGAAGGAATCAATTTAGATGCTCTTTGCTAAACTGCTATCAATTTAAGAATATCCTTACTCAGGGGCCCAAAACTGCTCTGAATATTAGAGATAGGGTATAACTAGATTCGACTATAATGGCAAAACTATTAATAAGTCTTAACTTTCTATTTGCTTTCTCAGCAGCTTCATTACAATATTAGAATTTGAAGTTGGATATAGTGAACCCTAGATTCCTCACACGAGTGTCCTTTATCGTGTGGCCCTAATATTAGTTCAATCGAATTTCTTGTTGAGGTTTCCTTCTTGCAACAATTGACATTTATTAATGTTAAATGGAATTTGATATTTTCTAAATCATTCAGCTACTTTATCTAGATCTGAGCCTATCTTCTTCAATTAATATGGCACTGCCAATGTTTGTGTCATCATCTGCAAATTATGACACTTAAGCTATTCAGCCATACATCAGTGTAATTAATATATATGATGAAAAGTATAAGTCCCGTGCTGGACCTCTGAGGGACCCCACAATTACTGTGAGGAGTGTGAGAGGACAGGCCAATGGTATTAGGAGCACTGAGGGTCCATCATTTATAAAAGGAACACAAGGAGGACCCATCACTGGTAACTGGATAGCAAGGAGGACCTGCCAGTGGCACTGGAATGTGAGGAGGATTTAATCAAAGGCAACAGGAACATAAGGATACCCCAGTGGCAACAGGAATATGAGAAGGACTCAATCAGATGCAAGTCCATAAGGCCTTTCTTTGTTCCAGACACTGTACTAATGTACATGAGGAACCATCTACACATGAAGGGACCAACCATACATGGAGGAACCATCCTTTCAGGAAAGCAAAGAAGACCAACCAGTAGCAACAGGAATGTGGGGTCATCAGTGGCAACAGACACAAAGAGAATATGTCAGTGGTAACAGGAGTGCAAAGAGAACCCTACAGTGGCAATAAGGAACATAAAGACTCATCAGTGACAACAGGAAAATGAAAAGGTCCTGCCAGTGGCAACAAGAATATGACTAATCAGTGGCAAAACAGGAAAATGAAAAGGTCCTGCCAGTGGCAACAAGAATATGACTAATCAGTGGCAAAACAGGAAAATGAAAAGGTCCTGCCAGTGGCAACAGGAACATGACTAATCAGTGGCAAAAAAGACCTGCCGATGGCAGCAGGAACATGAGGAGGACCCACCATTGGAAACAGGAATGTGAGGAGGACTCATCAGTGGCAACAGAAATCAAAAGAGGACCTGCCAGTGGCATAAAGAACATGAGGACAAATCAGTGGCAACAGAAAAGCAAAGAGGACCTGCCAGTGGCATTAAGAACAGCAGAAGGACCCATTAGTGGCAAAGACCCGCCACAGGCAACAGAAACAAGAGGACCATCCAAGAGCAACAGGAACAGAGGACCCAACATGAGATAGTAACAGTAAAGAATCTGCAAATGGCAACAGGAACACGAGACGGACCCGACAGTGGCAACAGAAATACGAGGAAAGTATATTTGTGGCAACAAGAACACAAGGAAGGTAGATTTGTGGCAACACGTGATGGTAAGTCATTCCTGAACACATGGTCTTACAATGTGCTGCAATAATCTAGGATCAGTCGCATCGGGCTACTCTGTCCACGACTATGGCGTAGTCAATCAGGTCTTGGCTTTCGTCCCGTGTGTCTGCATTGTGTAATGCAGACGCGCAATGTCATTATGCGTGACGAGAAAAAGGGATTAACATGATCCTCCGTACCCAAATCCGCCTTGAGACTGTCGAAGTTTGTGTCTACCGACAAATCCCAGAGACTACAGTACCAGCACGTCATACGAAAGTTTTTACATTAAACATACACTGGATCTCAAATGTACTGTAAAATGTTAGTAGATATCCTGCAAGATGAACACTCAATGGACCATACCTTCCATTAATGATTAGTAATGATTAGTTGAATAGATTCGAGGAATACAATACAAAATTCTGCCTGTAAATGAACTTCGCTACTTGAGGATCCTCACGACTATGTCACCCTTGGGTATTATGGCGCAGCTATGAGGTTATGTTTAATGATGAGCAAACCGTCACACTGAAGGGGAGCTATTACGTGAGGCGTTTCCGAGCGAGAAAAATTGGCTATCCATGTATGGGCCAGGGTCACCCAACCTGCCTTGTTTCAGAGGATTACTATTTCAATATAAAAAAAATCCTTGGAACACATTTTGTTTGTAAAAAAACGAATCTAAATCAGAGCAGGAACGGAAAAAAAAAACATTCTTCTGTCAGGTTAGCCTTGAATAACTGTTTGGGTTGGAACTTCGGCTCTCCTTTTAATAAAACTGATTATTGCTATACACATTCACCTTAACTTTATAACCGTCAATAACATTAAATGCTATAATCACTGAGACACCCTCCCCAGCCCTAATTACGTATTATGTAACACGACCAAACAGAACGTCCGCGGCGGCCATAATCAGATTATACTAAGACCTAAGCGATGTCGTTTACACCAAGCTGTTACCCTTAGCCTGGCCTACACCACCACAATCCCCTCAAGCTGATCAAGCTGCTGCCCCTAGCCTGGCCTACACCCCCACAGTCCCCTCAAGCTGATCAAGCTGCTGCCCCTAGCCTGGCCTCCACCACCACAGTCCCCTCAAGCTGATCAAGCTGTTACCCTTAGCCTGGCCTACACCACCACAGTCCCCTCAAGCTGATCAAGCTGCTGCCCCTAGCCTGGCCTACACCACCACAGTCCCCTCAAGCTGATCAAGCTGCTGCCCCTACCCTGGCCTACGCCACCAGTCCCCTCATGCTGATCAAGCTGCTGCCCCTACCCTGGCCTACACCACCACAGTCCCCTCAAGCTGATCAAACTATTGCCCCTAGCCTGGCCTACACCACCATAGTCCCCTCAAGCTGATCAAGCTATTGCCCCTAGCCTGGCCTACACCACCACAGTCCCCTCAAGCTGCTGCCCTTCGCCTGGCCTACACCACTACAGTCCCCTCAAGCTGATCAAGCTGCTGCCACTAGCATGGCCTACATCACCATAGTCCCCTCAAGCTGATCAAGCTGTTGCTTCTAGCCTGGCCTACACCACCAAAGTCCCCTCAAGCTGATCAAGTTGTTACCCCTAGCCCGGCCTACACCACCACAGTCCCCTCAAACTGATCAAGCTACTGCCCCTATCCTGGCCTACACCATCAAAGTCCCCACAAGTTGATCAAGCTGTTGCCCCTCGCATGGCCTACAACACCTAAGTCCCCTCAAGCTGATCATGATCACTGTTGCCCCTCGCCTGACCTACACCACCAAAGCCCCCACAAGTTGATCAAGCTGTTGCCCCTCGCCTAGCCTACACCATCAGTCCCCTCAAGCAGATCAAGCTGTTGTCCCTAGCCTGGCTTACACCATCAAAGTCCCCTAAAGCTGATCAAGCTGTTACCCTTAGCCTGGCCTACACCATTAAAGTCCCCTCAAGCTGATCAAGCTGTTGCCCCTAGCCAGGCCTACACCACCACAGTCCCTCAAGCTGTTACCCCTAGCCTGGTGTACACCACCAGTCCCCTCAAGCTGTTGCCCTTATCCTGGCCTGCACCGCCACAGTCCCCTAAAGCTGATCAAGCTGTTGCCTCTAGCCTGGTGTACACCACCACAGTCCCCTCAAGCTGTTGCCCTTATCCTGGCCTACACCACCATAGTCCCCTCAAGGTGATCAAGCTGTTGCTCCTAATCTGGCCTACACCACCAAAGTCTCCTCAAGGTGATCCAGCTGTTGTCCATTGACTGGCCTACACCATTACAGTCCCCTCAAGTTGCAGCCCCTAGCCTAGCCACACCATAGTTTCATCAGTGTTGCTCGTAGCCTGGCATACACCTCCGCGGTTACTTCAAGCTGATCAAGTTTCGCCCGTATCCTGGCCAACACTGCCATAATCCCCTCAAAGTACACCATCAGTCCCCTCAAACTGATCAAGCTATTGGTCCTAACCTGGCCTAAACCACCAGTCCCCTTAAACTGATCAAGCTGGTGTCCGTAGCTTGGCCCATAATATCATAGTCCCCACAAGCTGATCAAGCTGTTACCCACAGCTTGTCTGTATACCTACAGTCTGCTAAAGCTAATGTCCCAAGCTTGGAATACACCACCACAATCCCCCTCAATCTGATTACGCCGTTGTTCCTGTACCATGGCCTACACAACCAAAGTCCTCTCAAACTGTTGCCCGTAGCTTGGCCTATTCTATCAGTTCCTAAAATGCGTTACTCCTAGCTTGGCCTACATCTCACAGTCCTCTCAAGAAAATCAGGCTTTAACCAAAGCTTGGGTTATACCACCACAGCTCCCTCAAAGCTAATAAAGCTGTTGTCTGCAGCTTGATTTGACATTCCCTCTTCTTTTGCATGGTTACAAGGTTACATATAACCAAGTTTAACTCAACTGTTATGATCACACGCATCACACAGAGACAGAATGAACGAAATAAAGTTATGAATAGTGAATGCGGATACCATATGGAAGTTTAAATCTTTTTATTAGAATGTTCAAGAGATGGAGCCCTGTAACTATAAAGTCCCTCTCCGAATACAGCAAATGGGTAACTACATACACTAGGCATAAAAATACATAATCACATGCACACCAACATTCTCTTCCCCATGGCTCATTATTCTAACTCACACCACTTAGTTATTCCAGTAACATCCATCACCCACCTGGGCCAGAGGCTGCCGAGGAAGTCTATGTTCAAGTCATCTCCACAAGGCAAGAGGCCAGCTCCGGCCAACAAAGCCAAACAGGGGAATGTTTGTCTCAACTCTTACGTAAAACTGGTGAACGACAAATGTTTCAAGGTAAATTTCCTTGAAGTTAGAGCAAATGTACTTCACCCAGAATTTAATACGTGTCCCATGATTCTTACTAAGTTGCATAAGTAATACACATCTTGAGTTTGAAAATTAAGAGATCTATCAAACATCAGGTTTTATATGAATAGCCTGGTTCAGAAAGCCAAACAATAGCCTGCCAGTCACTGTACATTTAAACACAACGAGACTATCTGTCATGATAACATCTTAACACATCTGGCCTGTCTGTCCGCCATAATTAAGAAATAAGGCCTGTCATGGTAATAATCAATAAACATGACCTACCAATCTTTTTCACTCCACACCGTTCGCTTAACAATCTCTAGTAACAGCCTCCTTAATCCCTCACACCTATACAATCAGCGCACACTTTCTATCTATCTTACCAGTACACGACATGGACCTTCAGCTTAGCCATGGCTGATGAAAGCGGCCTACAGACGATTCGTAACAGTTTACCGTTGAGGTGAGGCAAGTCACTGCACCCAGCGTGGTCTGCTCACCACAATGTTGCTCACACGCCATCTTGAGTTGCCACTTCGATTATTTGGTTTAAATTTTTTCCGTAGAAACCTGAAACAAGAAAAACTTTTCATTATATCATTCAACACTGTTGTGCATATTTGTTAGATTTGTTTAGTAGAAATAATATGATTCGGATATATCTCAATTTGCAAGTTCATTTACGTAAAATTTGTCATTCTTATTTGAGTTATCAGTATACTGAACGGCATGTCATACCCGCATAATGTCCTAAATTGTTTTAATATGAAACGAATACTGAATAATTTAATTGTTAGTATGTGCTGTAATGAAGCTGTTTAGGTCCATACTCGGTTTGAAAGATGTCAAAGATAGTAGTAGTAGTAATAGTAGTAGTAGTGGTAGTAGTAGTAGTAGTAGTAGTAGTAGTAGTAGTAGTAGTAGTAATAATAATAATAATAATTATAATAATAATAATAATAATAATAATAATATCTAAAGAGCTATACAGCCAGATAGGGTGTCATATAACAAGCTCTTGTCAGGCTTGGACCTGGCGAACCTTTAATAACAAAAGCTTACGTAACGGAAGTGACGTTCACGTTATACCCCTGATGCTTAGCCTTATCTAGTATATAATTCAATTCTAAAGTTGCCGCGGAACATATCATTGGTTAACTTATTTAGTTACTGATGAAACAGTAACACGCATGTACAGAGACGGAAAATTTTTCGCCCGTCTCTCGTCCGAAATGTTTTGATAAACCTTCTAAATAAAAATAAAAGCAAAACGGAAATGATAAAGTACAACAGAACTTCCAAAAATTAATTACGAAATGTGAGTCTATATAAGAAGGAATATGAAAGAGTAATAAATCAGAACCAAATGAACGTTGGAGTCTTGGCAGTTACATGCATCCGGACACTTCAGGTCCACACGAGTTCCGTACGACCTAGACCTAAGGCCTCATCAAGACCAACGCACACCTGAACAGAAACTGATTGATTCAGAATCAAAATCTTATTCGCAAGGGAAAAGGAACCCCATCAACCACCCGGTGAGGTGCCTGAAGTTGCAGTACCCAATAACTACTACACATTACTTTGGATGATCAAATATGTAGTTAGATAACTGCATTCAAATTGTAAATAATAAATACCGATTTCCTCTGCAATTCTCATAGAAACTCGTCGTTTTTCATTCCTCATTTTGATAAAAATTTAAGTGAAGGCCTGTACTTGGCTGGCATGAGACACGCTGTAGTCTACTTGCCCAAGATAAAGAGTAAGGAGACCAACCCTAACACTAGCTTCACATGCGAGTGGCTTAGCATGTTCACCTTTCACTATGGCCCTGAACCTGAAGGTTTACCCCGATCTTTTGAGATTCACCTTGTCCCTGTAGATGTACCCTGGCCCTGAATTTGTACCTTGTCCCCAGAGGTGTACCCTGGCCCTGGAGATGTGCCCTGACCACGGCGGTATACCTGGCCCTGTAGGAGTACTCTGGCCATGGAGTTGTGTCCTGGCCACGGAAGTGTATCCTGGCCATGGAGTTATGTCCTGGCCACGTAAGTGTACCCTGACCTGGAGGTATGCCCTGGCACGATGTGTGCCCTGGCCATGGAGGTGTGTTTGGCAACGGAGGTGTACCCTGTCCCTGGAGGTGTACCCTGGCCCTGGAGTGTGCCCTGGCCCTGGAGGTGTACCCTGGCCTTGGAAATGTACCCTGGCCCTGGGGGTGTACCCTGGTCCTGGAGGTGTGCCCTGGCCATGGAGGGTTGTCCTGGCCTGGAGGTGTACCCTGGCTCTGGAGGTGTATCCTGGCCCTGGAGGTGTACCCTTGCCCTGGAGGTAAGCCCCGGCCAAGGAAGTGTGTCCTGGCCACGGAGGTGTGCCCTGGCCATGGAGATGTACCTTGACAACGGTGTGTCCTGGCCACGGAGGTATAACTGGCCCGGGAGCTATGCCCTAGCCATGGAGGTGTATCTAGCCCTGGAGGTTTACCCTGGCCCTGGAGGTGTCCTGGCCACGGAAGTGTACCCTGTCCATGGAGGTGTACCCTGGCCCTAGAGGTGTGTCCTGGCCACGTAGGTGTACCCTGGCCCTGAAGGTGTGTCCTGTCCCTAAAGATGTGCCCTGGCCATGGAGGTGTGTCCTGGTCCTGGAGGTGTACCCTAGACCTGGAAGTGTTCCCTAGGCCTGGAGATTACTCTGGCCCTGGAGGTGTGCCCTAACCTGGAAGTGTACCCTGGATCTGGAGGTGTGTCCTGAAGGTGTACCCTGGCCTTAGAGGAGTGTTCTGGCCACGGAGGTGTGCCCTGGCCTGGAGGTGTACCCTGGACCTGGAAATGTGTCCTGGCCCTGGAGGTGTACCCTGGACCTGGAAATGTGTCCTGGCCCTGGAGGTGTCCACTGACCACGGAGGTATACCTGGCCCTGGAGATGGACCCTGGCCCTATCCTGGCCCTGGAGGTGTGCATTGGCCCAGGTGTGCCCTGACCATGGAGGTGTGTCCTGGCCAAGGAGGTGTACCCTGGCCTTGGAGGTGTATCTTGGCCCTGGAGATGTGTCCTCGTCCTGGAGGTATGTCCTGGCCCTGGATGTGTCCTGGCCCTGGATGTGTCCTGGCCCTGGAGATGTACCCTGAACCTGGAAGTGTACCCTGACCTGGAGGTGTACCCTGGCCCTGGAGGTGTACCCTGGTCCTGGAGGTGTACCCTGCCCCAGGAGGTGTACTCTGGCCACGGAGGTGTACCCGGGTCCAGGAGATGCAGAACCCTCACAATACCTCCATAGCCCTGATGACACACCCATAGCGTTGATGACGCCCACATAGCGTTGATGACGCCCCCATAGCTCGACACCATAGCCCTGATGACACACCCATAGCGTTGATGACACCCCCATAGCGTTGATGACGCCCCCATAGCTCTGATGACACCATAGCCCTGATGACACCTCTATAGCCCTGATGACACCATAGCCCTGATGACACACCCATAGCGTTGATGACGCCCCCATAGCTCTGATGACACCATAGCCCTGATGACACCTCCATAGCCCTGATGACACCATAGCCCTGATGACACACCCATAGCGTTGATGACACCCCCATAGCGTTGATGACGCCCCCATAGCTCTGATGACACCATAGCCCTGATGACACACCCATAGCGTTGATGACACCCCCATAGCTCTGATGACACCATAGCCCTGATGACACCTCCATAGCCCTGATGACACCATAGCCCTGATGACACACCCATAGCCCTGACGACACCTCCATAGCCCTGATGACACCCCCATAGCATTGATGACACCTCCATAGCCCTGACGACACCTCCATAGCCCTGATGACACCCCCATAGCTGTGATGTCTCTTCACAGGTTGACCATATTGGGAGATGAGTATACATGAGACCAGAAGGTTGACACTAGTGGGATATGAGTATACATGAGACCAGAAGGTTGACCATATTGGGAGATGAGTATACATGAGACCAGAAGGTTGACACTAGTGGGATATGAGTATACATGAGACCAGAAGGTTGACCATATTGGGAGATGAGTATACATGAGACCAGAAGGTTGACACTAGTGGGATATGAGTATACACGAGACCAGAAGGTTGACACTAGTGGGATATGGGTATTACTTAAGTCTTACACGAGGGATGTGGCACTGCAGTAGTCGTGTCTCTTTGTTATTTGCAATGTTTACATACGTGTGGTATTTGCTCGGTCATGAGCAACGTACTCTTACACTAGACTACGGGGGTACACTCACACACATCTGGGGTTAGGTTTGCACGGACTAAATTATTTCTACAAACTAAATAATCGATAATTATGGGATTACTTACCGAAGTTATATGACTGCAAACGAATACATTTCGTAAAGATGGGGCGTTGACGTAACATATATTTCGTCTATACATGGTTAGGTCATACGATAACGAAGAAATATATTCACCGAATTTGTTGATCATGAGAAAAATCAACTGCATCTGGCTTACAATCAGACTTAGAACTCATGTTGTATTTACGGTGGCGGTTTTCATGTCCCCACCAGTTCATAATCCAACATTTTTCATAAATACTTTTCATCCTATCAAAACCTAATACCAGTATACATTTTCAGAAGATTCAAATCAACCAAAAGTTAACCGACGAGGATGGGATTCGAACCCACGCAGGGAGACCCTATTGGATTAGCAGTCCAACGCCTTAACCACTCGGCCACCTCGTCTTACAAGTCTCAGTGGACCACTTTCGAGTAGAACCCATTGCAACGTACTACGCTAGAAATAATATTCGTTTCCGTAAATCAAAGTATGACAAAGAGTGTACCCATCTATACTACCAGCCATGGAAGAACAAGACTCTGGGGTACTACCAGCCAGGGAAGGAAGGACAAGATCTTGGGGTACCATTACGACCAGCTGGTAGATTTTGTAATAAATAAAATGTTAGCGGTGAATTGAGGCTCATGAAGGAGATAGAAGCAAATAAAGCCAGGGTCCAGATGTCAAATCACCAGTTGTCCTCTGAGTGTGCCGAGACCCGTAGCCGACAATCGCTACTGATGTTTAATGAGAACAATGTCATGAAAAAGAGGTGTACTAAGTCAGTACCAACACTAGTGCTCTCAAGTAGTGAGAGAAGCCATGTACTATAGTCCAGTATGCCGAGGAGCATAAGGTCATAAAAAAAAAAAAATCAGGGATTAAGAAAAGTATCAGACGAACGGAAAAAGGTGAATGTGTGAAGGAAACGATCTTGCGTGGGAGCATTATGAGCGAGAAAACAATACCCTACATATAAAGGCTGGGTGAACGGCCATTGATTACTGTCCCTTACTGAAGGCTGATCATAAATCAGGTTCGGGTCAGAGGAGGGCTTCTCAATTTCCTGAGAAGCGTAAAGTTACCGGAATTGCGAAATATCGTGGAAACCAACACAAGACGCTGTACTTAAAGGCAAGTGGCTGAAGATAATTATGTAACCCCTGAAATATGATGTATCCAAGATGTAACCCCTGAATATATATATGATGTATCCAAGATGTAACCCCTGAAGATATGATGTATCCAAGATGTAACCCCTGAAGATATGATGTATCCAAGATGTAACCCCTGAAGATATGATGTATCCAAGATGTAACCCCTGAAGATATGATGTATCCAAGATGTAACCCCTGAAGATATGATGTATCCAAGATGTAACCCCTGAAGATATGATGTATCCAAGATGTAACCCCTGAAGATATGATGTATCCAAGATGTAACCCCTGAAGATATGATGTATCCAAGATGTAACCCCTGAAGATATGATGTATCCAAGATGTAACCCCTGAAGATATGATGTATCCAAGATGTAACCCCTGAAGATATGATGTATCCAAGATGTAACCCCTGAAGATATGATGTATCCAAGATGTAACCCCTGAAGATATGATGTATCCAAGATGTAACCCCTGAAGATATGATGTATCCAAGATGTAACCCCTGAAGATATGATGTATCCAAGATGTAACCCTCTGAAGATATGATGTATCCAAGATGTAACCCCTGAAGATATGATGTATCCAAGATATAACCCCTGAAGATATGATGTATCCAAGATATAACCCCTGAAGATATGATGTATCCAAGATGTAACCCCTGAAGATATGATGTATCCAAGATGTAACCTCTGAAGATATGATGTATCCAAGATGTAACCCCTGAAGATATGATGTATCCAAGATATAACCCCTGAAGATATGATGTATCCAAGATATAACCCCTGAAGATATGTACCATAGAAGATAGAAAGTAACGGAGATGGGAAGGAGTTATCACGACACCAGAACACTGAAAAGAATACGGCGAGGGCGACAGTATGAATCTTGTGAAACAAATCCAGGTGTTAACATGATTCTATAAACTCATCACCAAAACATCATATGAACAGGATCGTGAGAGAGACAAACCACGTCATATTGGCCTGAAAGTTTGTGAGGGGAGAGATGCTTAGCAGGGTCTCCACGACATTTGTTCGTCCTAGGTTGGTATAGTCTGCAACATGTAAGTGCAGTCACTTCAGGAGTCATATAGCATTAACAGAAAGGGTCTAAAGGGATTCAGGAACAATGGTGCCCAACCTGAGTGGAATGAGCTATGAAGGGAGGACAGAAACCCTCAGTCTGTTCACTTTGGACGAAAGAAAAATTAAGAGACATGACAAGTACACACTGAGGACTACGAGGCTATGACAGCCTAAGCACGGTAAAGTTCTTTCAAGACAAGAGAATCAGAATAAGATGCTCAACTGAAAGGGTGGAGAGACATAGGAAAACATTTCAGTGTAACATAGTTGTGGACATGTGCAACAAACGAAACCAAGAGGAAATAAATGCAACTAACAATAGAAAATTCAAACACCAACACCATAATATCAAAAGGATAAAAAGTGTGGCCCCCAAGAACGTACAGCCCTGTACCTGTGTACAAACAGGATAGGGCAGGACCCTGGCCTGGAGGTTGTAACAACCTAGGTCTTGAAACCGACGGTACTGTGGAAATAACCTGCCGGGCGAAGGATCCCAGGTACGACCATGTGGCTTAATAACTGACTTTCATTTCGTGCAAAGGTTAATGGCAAAGACAGTGGTTACTTCTTTAAAAAATGTCATTTTTCGGTTAACGTACATGATACGTCACTAAGAGCAAAGTATGTTAACATGTACCACTTATTTCTTTTACATGAAGTGTACTGTATATTACTTACTGTTCATGTAAAATAGTATCTACAAGGGACGCCCAAGATTTAAACGGGAACCTCTCGAGCTGCAGACTAATGCTCTGCTGCTGCTGAGCTACACCGGGACCCAACTCTCACACCTTCCAGGTTTAGTAATCAAAGTGTGTTCCTGTGGTGATTCTTTGGGAACTTTGTGAAACATTTCAGATCATACATCGCTTTTCCGAAGATTACAAGAGAGAGAGAGAGAGAGAGAGAGAGAGAGAGAGAGAGAGAGAGAGAGAGAGAGAGAGAGAACAAAAAAAAGGAAGTCTATAAGATGTGCACAGCACTGGCCGGTGGATGAATGGACAAAACTTATGCCCAGACCCGGGATCGAACCGGGGACCTTTAGATCTTCAGTCTAACGCTCTCCCAACTGAGCTATCTAGGCAGGTTCTACCGATCAAAATACAAAACAAATAATATCTATCATGGGAGCCATTTATCATAGGGGTTAACAGTCAATAGGGTATTAATGTGGCATTATTATTGACTTGCTAGTAATCATGGTAATTACTGACCTAAGAATGGTCGAGAAGACCAGTACACCCAGGGCTGGGAAGACCACCAGTACACCCATGGCTGGGAAAGACCACCAGTACACCCATGGCTGGGAAAGACCACCAGTACACCCATGGCTGGGAAAGACCACCAGTACACCCATGGCTGGGAAAGACCACCAGTACACCCATGGCTGGGAAAGACCACGGGTATGCCCAGGGCTGGGGAGGACCACCACTACATCCAGGATGAAAGGACCACCAGTGCAGTGTACCGGGGCTCGTGAGGGGCCAGTGTACCGGGGCTAGTGAGGGACCAGTGTACCGGGGCTTGTGAGGGACCAGTGTACCGGGACTCGTGGGGGACCAGTATACCGGGGCTAGTGAGGGACCAGTGTATCGGGGCTCGTGAGGGACCAGTGTACCGGGGTTAGTGAGGGACCAGTGTACCGGGGCTCGTGAGGGACCAGTGTACCAGGGCTCGTGAGGGACCAGTGTACCAGGACTCATGAGGGACCAGTGTACCGGGGCTTGTGAGGGACCAGTGTATCGGGGCTAGAGGGACCAGTATACCGGGGCTTGTGAGGGACCAGTGTACCGGGGATTGTGAGGGACCAGTGTACCGGGACTCGTGAGGGACCAGTGTACCGGGGCTTGTGAGGGACCAGTGTATCGGGGCTCGTGAGGGACCAGTGTATCAGGGATAATGAGGGACCAGTATACTGGGGCTAGTGAGGGACCAGTGTATCGGGGCTCGTGAGGGACCAGTGTACCAAGACTCATGAGGGACCAGTGTACTGGGACTCGTAAGGGACCAGTGTACCAGGGCTCGTGAGGGACCAGTGTACCAGGGCTCGTGAGGGACCAGTGTACCGGTACTCGTGAGGGACCAGTGTACCGGGGCTCATGAGGGGCCAGTGTACTGGGGCTAGAGAGATAACAATGTATGAGGGCTTGTGAGGCAAGGTAGTAAACTGACAGGGAATCTCACATCAATGATTTTTACTGCATTCACTCACCTGTTTAAGACTTCTTTGTTGTCTTTTCTTCCATAATTTGCCTTGAATTCAATCTCTGAACTCATTCGTATTTTGAACCATAGTGTCACGTAGGTGATTAGAGTGAATACTCAAACTTCCAACTTGAAAAACAGCTATATGTACTGTGATCACATGATGTGCAAATACGAACAGCACTCACCAACAGCAGTGTCTCCTTGAAGCAGTGTTAAGGGCATGCTCTTCATCTTCAACAATTTACTATACTAAATTGTGGCAGTCATCCCCCAGAATGAAGACGTACACTTACAGGTGGCCAGCAGAGTATCCATCTCCCACGTGCAGGGAAAAGGTTCTTGAGAAACAATCACCTCATACAAACTTACTGGAACAGTTCCACAAACTATGGAAGGGAAATTCATTAAATATTTATCTATGTTGCTCAAGTATAACATAAAAGATCCTTACCAGTCTGCCCAACATAAAACATATTACAGTTTTCACATGGGATTATGTAAACACAGCCCACAGAATTTTCTGGTGAGTTTTTTACTAAGACATTCTTTATAGCATTGTTATTGGTGAAGGATACATTTACATTAAAGGATTTAAGCAAATTGGGGAGCAATGTAAAATTATCACTAAAAGGGAGGGCTATAAAATTCTTGGTATCAGGGGGAGGTTTGGGTTTAACTCTATAAAATGATTTCTTTGCCAACTTAAGGGACTGGAATAGAATATATCTTCTCAAACATCATCAATAAATTTCAGAACATCAACTGGAATGGTGATAGTTTAACTGTCATGTTGAGCCAAGTAGTAATGAATATAAAAACAAATATTGGTGTCTTTTCTGTATATACTAAATCTAAACATATTTGTACCCTTATGGATCATGCAATCTAAAAATAGTAACATACAATTACATTCCACTTCGACAGTAAAGTTGATAGAAGGTACTAAAATTGTTAAAGGGAGAAATGTAAATTTTCATTTGTTGACCAAACACTAAGATCATCATCTACATACCTAAGCCAAATTGCCTTAGAGGGTAAGATCCTTATAATTTTGTTGCAAGGAAATCCATGTAAAAATTACTTAATACCTGGTAAAAGGAGGTTACCCATTGCCATAACAATTTTCTTAGCATAATATTCTCCACTAAATTGAAACTAGAAGTCTTTTATATACAATCATATTAATATACTGAGAATTTGAAATGGGTAAATCAAGATTATCCAAGACACCAGCTAAATATTCTGACTGTTCTACATCTTCTATCTCATTCTTGTATCTCCCCTGATGATGTGATCATTACATGAAAGTGCACTTGGGAATTTAGCGAAGTAGCGTCAAGAACAGATGACCGAGACTCAGAGGGAAAATCCTCAATTGGCCCATCTCTCTTTTCTTTCTTTTGGAAAAGTACAACAGGAGGGGAGGATCCCTCCCCTTCCCTTGACCACCATCACCACCAAAGCAGGAATATGAAACATCAGGAGTCATGTTGGGACATCTAACGATGAAGAGGATGCCCTAAGTCTGGAGTCTCATCGCCAAGACTTCAGGTACCAGAGTGGCACACCTGTTAAGTGGTGCACCAACTTCCTGACTGACTTGCTGCAGTGATAACCGGGTATCTAAGAAGCGATGAGGTCAACTCTGGGTGGGGTAGCTATTCCTAAATGGAATTACCTCAAAGTCCGAGCTGTTGGACTTCTGGTTAAGACCATAAGAACGGTGCCTCTAATAGAAATTTTCAGGTCATCTATCATTACAATGAAAAAGCTGCCGCCAAACATCGAGTGTGGGTGTCGGATTATTAATGCATGTACAGCTGTAGGATGGGCCAACAAACATTTTCCAAGGATTATTAGGCTGCTTAACATTTCCTGGTTCAGTACACTGACAGCATGTCACCTCCTGTATCTTACATCATTCCAAAGCCCTCTATCCCATGCAAGCCCACATCCTCCTGCATGCTCAAGACACAAGCCTTCAAAGCATATTTCACTCCATCCTTCCACCTACTTCTTGCTCTCCCCCCCCTTTTCTTTGTTCCTTTCACTTCTGACATCTATACCCTCGTAGTCCATTCCTCACCAAGTTTCCAAACAATTTCTGGCATACTCTACCTTCCCACAATATATTCCAACAACCACCCTGAGATTATCCTAATGCTCCCACCTAATGTTTCTGCCAACTACTTTTACTTCACGCCCCTGTCTAATGTTCCTACCACCTACAACTTTGTCAAATGGCAGGACTAGCACACAGCACTTACCACAGGAAAAATATAGTTACAAAGAACGAGTAGGTTAATTGTTATCAGGTGTTGAGACAAGGAGAGACTGCATACATATATACATAAATAAGGATGAGAGAATTAAAATTTTTAATTTAATGTTTCAACAATATAATTTACAAGAAAAAGAACGTGATTACTCAGGCAAAAAACTGGGCTATATATAATTTACAAAGAATGTAGTAAACTTTCTAACCTTTTTTCATACTCATCCATATGACAAAGGTTGTGAAACTATACTTCTGGTCATTTAATACTTTTCCTATGTAGTCAATGCGATCACATCATATGACAATGCTAAAGATATTAGGATATTAGAATACTGTTATCTGATATAATAAAACACTAAAATTCATACTTTTCCTTTGATTATAAGCCTATTAGAATAAATAAAATCTGTGAGCCAGATAATCTCTGGTAAATACAGTATTAAGAAGGAAACCTTATCCAAATGATTAAATTAGCCTATGTAATCTTTTTATGAGCAATGAGCGCAACTCAAAGTAATTTGAAACTGAACATTTCTAACATATCCTAAAAACTATAGTTGTACTAAGCACGACTGTCGAGTGGAAAGATACATCTTTTGCAAATGATATACCTCTTGATGACTTGCACTAACTTATCCAAAGGAGGCAAGGCAAGCATTCTTCCTCCAAACACTTTATTCAACAAATATTTACATATATGAAATTGTTTGATACCCCACAACAACTGAATCATTTGCCAATGAATTCTTCATTCAGGATTAATATGAATGAAGCAAGCACCATCTTGTTATATTACTATCATCATCCCTCTCAACTGTAATGTTACAGCACTCTAACTAAACAAGACCTGTCACTCACAAAGGTAAAATATTTCACACACAATAGGTGAAAGGGTTTTGTACATAAATCTCTAATAAATTTACAACCAACAATTTGTTTAACATGAAGTATTATCAGTAAAAATCTCTTATATTTCTGAATAGCAACAGGAATTCATAATCTTAGGGAAGGATTTTGCTGCAGTACATTTTTTATTTCATAATTATTTGGAAAGAGGGGC
This sequence comes from Panulirus ornatus, assembly GCF_036320965.1. Lineage (NCBI taxonomy): Eukaryota > Metazoa > Arthropoda > Malacostraca > Decapoda > Palinuridae > Panulirus > Panulirus ornatus. The sequence goes on from NC_092234.1 coordinate 1,812,255, forward strand.
AAGTATGAAGTCTGTTGGGGATGAGAGAGCTTGGGAAGTGAGTCAGTTGTTGTTCGCTGATGATACAGCGCTGGTGGCTGATTCATGTGAGAAACTGCAGAAGCTGGTGACTGAGTTTGGAAAAGTGTGTGGAAGAAGAAAGTTAAGAGTAAATGTGAATAAGAGCAAGGTTATTAGGTACAGTAGGGTTGAGGGTCAAGTCAATTGGGAGGTGAGTTTGAATGGAGAAAAACTGGAGGAAGTGAAGTGTTTTAGATATCTGGGAGTGGATCTGGCAGCGGATGGAACCATGGAAGCGGAAGTGGATCATAGGGTGGGGGAGGGGGCGAAAATTCTGGGGGCCTTGAAGAATGTGTGGAAGTCGAGAACATTATCTCGGAAAGCAAAAATGGGTATGTTTGAAGGAATAGTGGTTCCAATAATGTTGTACGGTTGCGAGGCGTGGGCTATGGATAGAGTTGTGCGCAGGAGGATAGATGTGCTGGAAATGGGATGTTTGAGGACAATGTGTGGTGTGAGGTGGTTTGATCGAGTGAGTAACGTAAGGGTGAGAGAGATGTGTGGAAATAAAAAGAGCGTGGTTGAGAGAGCAGAAGAGGGTGTTTTGAAGTGCTTTGGGCACATGGAGAGAATGAGTGAGGAAAGATTGACCAAGAGGATATATGTGTCGGAGGTGGAGGGAACGAGGAGAAGAGGGAGACCAAATTGGAGGTGGAAAGATGGAGTGAAAAAGATTTTGTGTGATCGGGGCCTGAACATGCAGGAGGGTGAAATGAGGGCAAGGAATAGAGTGAATTGGAGCGATGTGGTATACCGGGGTTGACGTGCTGTCAGTGGATTGAATCAAGGCATGTGAAGCGTCTGGGGTAAACCATGGAAAGCTGTGTAGGTATGTATATTTGCGTGTGTGGACGTATGTATATACATGTGTATGGGGGTGGGTTGGGCCATTTCTTTCGTCTGTTTCCTTGCGCTACCTCGCAAACGCGGGAGACAGTGACAAAGTATAATAAAAAATAATTTTTTTTTTTTTTTTTTTGTCATTATCTTGTGGAGGCTAAGGTGAAGATTTGTATGGGTTTTCAGAAAAGAAGAGTGAATGTTGGGGTGAAGAGGGTGGCGAGAGTAAGTGAGCTTGAGAAGGAGACCTGTGTGAGGAAGTACCAGGAGAGACTGAGTACAGAATGGAAAAAGATGAGAACAATGGAAGCAAGGGGAGTGGGGGAGGAATGGGATGTATTTAGGGAATCAGTGATGGATTGCGCAAAAGATGCTTGTGGCATGAGAAGAGTGGGAGGTGGGTTGATTAGAAAGGGTAGTGAGTGGTGGGATGAAGAAGTAAGAGTATTAGTGAAAGAGAAGAGAGAGGCATTTGGACGATTTTTGCAGGGAAAAAATGCAATTGAGTGGGAGATGTATAAAAGAAAGAGACAGGAGGTCAAGAGAAAGGTGCAAGAGGTGAAAAAAAGGGCAAATGAGAGTTGGGGTGAGAGAGTATCATTAAATTTTAGGGAGAATAAAAAGATGTTCTGGAAGGAGGTAAATAAAGTGCGTAAGACAAGGGAGCAAATGGGAACTTCAGTGAAGGGCGCAAATGGGGAGGTGATAACAAGTAGTGGTGATGTGAGAAGGAGATGGAGTGAGTATTTTGAAGGTTTGCTGAATGTGTTTGATGATAGAGTGGCAGATATAGGGTGTTTTGGTCGAGGTGGTGTGCAAAGTGAGAGGGTTAGGGAAAATGATTTGGTAAACAGAGAAGAGGTAGTGAAAGCTTTGCGGAAGATGAAAGCCGGCAAGGCAGCAGGTTTGGATGGTATTGCAGTGGAATTTATTAAAAAAGGGGGTGACTGTATTGTTGACTGGTTGGTAAGGTTATTTAATGTATGTATGACTCATGGTGAGGTGCCTGAGGATTGGCGGAATGCGTGCATAGTGCCATTGTACAAAGGCAAAGGGGATAAGAGTGAGTGCTCAAATTACAGAGGTATAAGTTTGTTGAGTATTCCTGGTAAATTATATGGGAGGGTATTGATTGAGAGGGTGAAGGCATGTACAGAGCATCAGATTGGGGAAGAGCAGTGTGGTTTCAGAAGTGGTAGAGGATGTGTGGATCAGGTGTTTGCTTTGAAGAATGTATGTGAGAAATACTTAGAAAAGCAAATGGATTTGTATGTAGCATTTATGGATCTGGAGAAGGCATATGATAGAGTTGATAGAGATGCTCTGTGGAAGGTATTAAGAATATATGGTGTGGGAGGAAAGTTGTTAGAAGCAGTGAAAAGTTTTTATCGAGGATGTAAGGCATGTGTACGTGTAGGAAGGGAGGAAAGTGATTGGTTCTCAGTGAATGTAGGTTTGCGGCAGGGGTGTGTGATGTCTCCATGGTTGTTTAATTTGTTTATGGATGGGGTTGTTAGGGAGGTAAATGCAAGAGTTTTGGAAAGAGGGGCAAGTATGAAGTCTGTTGGGGATGAGAGAGCTTGGGAAGTGAGTCAGTTGTTGTTCGCTGATGATACAGCGCTGGTGGCTGATTCATGTGAGAAACTACAGAAGCTGGTGACTGAGTTTGGTAAAGTGTGTGGAAGAAGAAAGTTAAGAGTAAATGTGAATAAGAGCAAGGTTATTAGGTACAGTAGGGTTGAGGGTCAAGTCAATTGGGAGGTGAGTTTGAATGGAGAAAAACTGGAGGAAGTGAAGTGTTTTAGATATCTGGGAGTGGATCTGGCAGCGGATGGAACCATGGAAGCGGAAGTGGATCATAGGGTGGGGGAGGGGGCGAAAATTCTGGGGGCCTTGAAGAATGTGTGGAAGTCGAGAACATTATCTCGGAAAGCAAAAAAAATAAAAATAAATACATATATATATATATATATTTTTGCTTTGTCGCTGTCTCCTGCATTTGCGAGGTAGCGCAAGGAAACAGACGAAAGAAATGGCCCAACCCACCCCCATACACATGTATATACATACACTTCCACACACGCAAATATACATACCCATACATCTCAATGTCCACATGTATATACACACACAGACACATACATATATACACATGTACAGAATTCACACTGTCTGCCTTTATTCATTCCCATCGCCACCTCGCCACACATGGAATAACATCCCCCTCCCCCCTCATGTGTGCGAGGTAGCGCTAGGAAAAGACAACAAAGTCCCCATTTCGTTCACACTGAGTCTCTAGCTGTCATGCAATAATGCACGAAACCACAGCTCCCTTTCCACATCCAGGCCCCACACAACTTTCCATGGTTTACCCCAGACGCTTCACATGCCCTGATTCAATCCATTGATAGCACGTCGACCCTGGTATACCACATCGATCCAATTCACTCTATTCCTTGCCCACCCCTCACCCTCCTGCATGTTCAGGCCCCGATCACTCAAAATCTTTTTCACTCCATCTTTCCACCTCCAATTTGGTCTCCCTCTTCTCCTCGTTCCCTCCACCTCCGACACATATATCCTCTTTCTTAATCTTTCCTCACTCATTCTCTCCATGTGCCCAAACCATTTCAAAACACCCTCTTCTGCTCTCTCAACCATGCTCTTTTTATTTCCACACATCTCTCTTACCCTTACATTACTTACTCGATCAAACCACCTCACACCACATATTGTCCTCAAACATCTCATTTCCAGCACACCCACCCTCCTGCGCACAACGCTATCCATAGCCCACGCCTCACAACCATACAACATTGTTGGAACCACTATTCCTTCAAACATAGCCATTTTTGCTTTCGGAGATAATGTTCTCGACTTCCACACATTCTTCAAGGCTCCCAGGATTTTCGCCCCCTCCCCCACCCTATGATTCACTTCCGCTTCCATGGTTCCATCCGCTGCCAGATCCACTCCCAGATATCTAGAACACTTTACTTCCTCCAGTTTTTCTCCATTCAAACTTACCTCCCAATTGACTTGACCCTCAACCCGACTGTACCTAATAACCTTGCTGTTATTCACATTTACTCTTAACTTTCTTCTTTCACACACTTTACCAAACTCAGTCACCATATATATAGTTATAACTCATGGTGTACACAAGATATTTTTCCACCACTTTATTTTATGCTTTTGCCAAGATAAAACATGTCTCTTAACATCTTGTCTATCTCATACACTGCTTATTTCATATGATGTAATAATGTTATCTGCTCTCATATACCTGGAATCTGTGATTTCCTTAGTCTTTTCTGGGAAAAATTAAGAGCTTCCTGCCCTTCTTCCCGTATTATACTTCAAAACTTGTCAAAGTTATATAATTTCAATCAGGTACATGCTTTCAAAACTTGTCAAAGTTATATAATTTCAAACAGGTACATGCTTTTTATCTTAGGGTACAGCAGGGCGAGATGAAATGATATGTGCATATTTTCATACATATGTTTTCTCCAAGGCAACATTTTCACATACTATTTTTTTTAATTATCATGTCTTTATTTTCTAATACCATAGACTGCATATGTGTCAGGTTCACTTCAAGTCTTCTGAGTACAGCCATATTTCAATGAGGACTTTAACAAGAGTGATATATCACCTAATGAACTCTAAAGGTGTACTGATGAATGAAAAGTCACTGTCATGTGCATGCTGTTGCTGAAAGTTCATCAGTATAAAATCAATGTGAAAAATCCATAGATTTGGTTGACATTCTTAGGTTCCATTCCTCCTTCACTTCCTGAGAGATATAACCTTTATGAATAAGTTTGTGGATGTTGAGGTCACTTTTTCTAATGAACCTTTTCCCACATTTCTCACACTCATATTTTTCATCAGTGTGAATAAGCTTATGAACACTAAGATTAAATCTTTGAGTGAAGAGCTTACCACATTCTTCACATCTATACTTTTTCTCGCCAGTATGGATAAGCCTGTGTGTATTGACGCTGCTCTTCTGAGTGAATAACTTTCCACACAGCTCACATTCAAACCTTTTCTCACCAGTGTGAACATGCTTATGAGTGTCTAAGTGGCTCTTCCTTGTAAACCTTTTGCCACATATTTCACATCTAAACTTTTTCTCACCCGTGTGAATAAGATTATGAGTGTTGAGATGGCTTTTCCTGGAGAACAGCAAGCCACATTCTTCACACTTGAATTTTTTTTCACTTGTATGAATAAGGGCATGGGTATTGAGGCTACCTCTATGGGTAAATACTTGCCCACACTCTTCACACTGAAACTTTTTCTCTCCAGTATGAATAAGATTGTGAGTATTAAGATCACTCCTCTTAATGAATCTTTTACCACATTCCTCACATTTGAATTTTTTTTCACCTGTGTGTATAACAGTATGAGTGTTAAGACTACTCTTATGAGCAAACTGTTTTCCACATTCCTCACACTCAAAATTTTTCTCACCTGTGTGAGTAATTTTGTGGGTGTTTAGGTGGCTCTTCCTGATAAATCTTCTACCACAGTTTTCACACTCATACTTCTTGTCATCAGTGTGGATAAGTTTATGTGTATTGAGGTTGCTTTTCTGGGCAAACTGTTTCCCACATTCTTCACATTTGAACTTTTTTTCTCCAGTGTGAAGAAGTTTGTGGCTTTTGAGGTGCCCTTTCTGAGTGAATTGTTTCCCACACTCATCACATGCAAATGTTCTACCTGTATGAATTAACTGATGAGTGTTGTGGCTTCTAATACTACCAAACTGCTTCCCACATTCACTACATTCAATCTTCTCACCAGTATGAGTAAGCTTATGGGCCTTCAGATTGTTCTTCCGAGTAAACTGTTTCCCACATTCATCACATTCAAACTTTTCACCTGTGTGAATAAATGTATGGGTCTTGAGGTGGTGTTTCCTTGTAAATAGTTTCCCACATTCACTGCATTCAAACTTTTTCTCATGACTGAGTACTAGTATATCCATCATTAGACCTTAAAAGGGATAGAAAATGCTGTGTATAAAATATGAATATGTGCTGGTATATGTCATATCTTACTTTCAAACCTTCTTTCTTGAAAAATCAAAACAACATTAGCATCAAGGTCATATAGGAGATCTTACAGTGGAAATCAGTCAAAATACCTTTTCTTATAACAGCACAACTGCATAAATTTCAAGCTTCCTTTTCACAGAGTGTAATATTTCATATGAATGAATATCTCACTATATGCGAGTTCACTAATTCAACAAAATTCCTTGGGTGTTTTTAGTAGCTCGAGTGAATCACACCAAAATGAATCCAGGGTGCATCCCTGGAAGTCCTGGAAGTGTCACTGAACAATTTTCTTACACCAGTTTGCTGTCTTCTCTGAAGAGGTAGATACCTCAGAACTTGTCCTGTTCCTTTGTACTACACAAGTTGTTTTGCTTGTCTTCACCTTCCCCTTGTGTGATTTCAGGTCTCTATCTGAAATAGCAGTTTGGCTTAGATACAGATCTTTGGGCAACTTCAGTGGACACCAATTAGTTGGTGGAGAGCTTAATCAATATGAATGGTATGTCAAGTTCTGTACAAGTGCTGTTAGCTTAAGTACTGATGTGGAATGGTAGAAACAAACAACCTTTATCCACAGGCAAAAGTGTAAGTTAAGGAACAGCCAAAGGGAAAAAGAAAACAATTCAGAGTGATTTCATACAGTATTTTCACATTTATCAACATATACAACATGCATGAACATACATGAAATTCTCTTATTCCATATTTCTGTGTATTCCTTACTATTTGTTTTCCTGCATCAGCTTATCCACCATCAACCTCCTACAAATAAACATCATTCATTCCTCATCAAATCTGTGCATGTGTCTAAACCATCTTTATCTATCATCCACTTCCCTCTTTGAACCTTTTTTTACATGCAACACCTTCATTCCTCAAGCTTTCTTTCCCAGATCATAATCTACTTTTTTTGGAAATCATTCTCAATTTTTTGCACACCATTATCAATTCTATGATCACATATCTCATTTCACAGGCACACATCATAGAAGAATTAACCACTCCATCTAGCAAACTACATAATAATAGCTGGCGATACATATTTTCATTCTTCCTACTACACTACAGAATTATGATTGCCTCTCAAAAATGACATCTTCTATTCAACCATCATCACTGAATCTATGAATTCTTGTACCTTCTCCCACTTGTTCATCTAACAACAAATCAAATTTCAATTCTGTTCTCAAACACACATCCATTCCTTTAAAATACATGCCCATTGAATTTTGTTTCTATAATTTTTTACTCTTTTAAATATCTTTTACTATCATACAAATCCTACAGACCATTCTATCTCAAAGTGACCATCTCTAGATAACAACATAGAGTGATTCACCATGTGACCACATGAAAAACAATAATCACGTAAACCAATGATAAGCTGGGGTCAGCTTGCATCATGTTTGATATTTGAAAACCAATGGTGAGAACAGTATCAGACTCGATATCTTTTGACATACTTAATTGTGGGGCAATGAGCCCAGTACACTCTTTCTTCCTTCCCTCCCGGAGCTCAAGAGCAAAAAGATAGTTTTGCCCCAAAACATTAGACCCTTTGAGGCCCTTTTCCTCATAACAGTGTGCATAGTTATATTCCCTGTGAGCTTTTTACCATGATAGTTATCACTTATTTCTACACACATAATGGGCCCATCTGAAAATTCCTTGAAAGATGCCCTGCCATATAAAGCAGTGTTACATTGGACAAGCAATTCCCCTACAATTTGGCTCCAGTCACGACATATTTAACCAGTAATCAAAGAAGTCACGGGCTTGTCGTGTTCACGTGTCAAAAAGAAATGCTCAAGAACTTCATCCTTCTTAAGAAGAAAGAAATGCATTAGAAGATACTGACCATCTTCTACCAACACTGATCTACTACATTAAGGGATTTCAATCGAAGTGTTAAATGTCTCCCAGACTCATTCACCATGAGCTATAGGGAAATAAGATACAAAACATGACTCATACCATCATGTATGTGTGTTTTCACTAACATAAAAGAAAATCAAAAACTATCAGAAAAACATTTCTTGATATTCTGCTTTTATATAATGTAATATATCCTTACAAAAGATATATCTATCTATCATGAACATATATTCTTCTCTTTACGTTGGAGGCTCCAGTCATGGACAGAAGTCCACATCAAAGCTAGGCATTAATTGAAATATAAAGAGGTTAATGAAAGGGAAAAGTAGATGGAGAGAAGTAATAATGAATTTTCGAGGACATGAAAACCCTGTTTTTCAAAAAGAAAAGTGCCAGGTCATAGTTATTGGATATGACATGAGAGGGCAGAGAATTCCGAAGCTTCACAGTGTAGGCAAAGAAATAGTAATCAAAACAGCCCATCCTTGAGTTGCCAATGGCAACACAGTATTCATGTGATCCAACAGCTTGCCGAGTATTGCATATGGTGGGGGCACACAAACAAAAAGTTCTTAGGAAAACCAAATTAATATCTAGAGAGGAGGAAAAGTGACCTAACATTGTGGAGGAGGGGAAGAGGTTCAAGTTTTGAGGTTAGCCTGGGAAAACTGATGAGTCAAGACAGCTTTGGGCTTTGGGATGGCTTAAGTGCTAGGCATAATTCTATTTGCATCTCCTCTACCACAATAATTACAGAAATACAAAAATCCTTCCCAACCAAATACTGGCATCAGAGTAATTTCATACACATAGGTACCTAAACTAAGATGACTAAGACTCTTAGTGTATTCACTTGCTACGAATGACATCCATGCTATACTGGTTTCCCCACAACCCCCTTCTGGGTAGAGAAACCAAATATCTTAGTAACACCAAATATTTCTTGCTGGAAGCCTTAAGAAGTGTAAAAAATTTTAGAGGCCATGTAAATCATTTCATAATGGAGGAGTCTAACATTAATATTTGTAGACCATTACAAACATCAAACCTGCAAGCCTGACTCAATAACACACAAACTACTATTAACCCATAAGATCCTACCGCAACACATGAAGCTAATGCATATGAGAACCAAAATACCATATGTGTTGCAACTTGAATTGTACTCTATATCACTGCTTTTCATTCCTCTGAGTCGTGAAGGTCTCATCTTCTAACATGTAGTCTAGCTGTGATTGTCTCCTAACATGCATATTACAAAGCCATCTTAAGTTGATAAAGGAAAAGTATTTGCCAATAGGCTAAGAAGGCAACCCATCACCAAACAGTAATCTACGAGTTTTTGGAAGCAAAAGTCAACAAACTAAGCAATAAATATGCTCCCAAAATGCTAAATTTATTAAATTCATCAACTTTTCTAATAAAAGACATATTAGCAATATACTAGTGAAACATTTAATACACACACACACACACAAACATATTAGGTTCAGCAGGGGTCAGGGACAAGTTAGATGGGATGTACGTTTGCATGGAAAAAAAAATTGCTTAGCAAACATGTTTACCAAATGACGTCCTAGCTTCGGCTCTTCATTCTATATCAACTGACTTATATTTCTCTCTTGTGTCTCCCCTGATGAAGTGATTATTACACAAAAGTGCACTTGGGAACTTATCATGTTTCATTTTCACTATGGACTCTTAGGAATATACTTGATCACGCGCAAAATTGTGATCCTTTCTAATATATATATTTCATGGGTATGTTTGAAGGAATAGTGGTTCCAACAATGTTGTATGGTTGCGAGGCGTGGGCTATGGATAGAGTTGTGCGCAGGAGGATGGATGTGCTGGAAATGAGATGTTTGAGGACAATGTGTGGTGTGAGGTGGTTTGATCGAGTGAGTAACGTAAGGGTAAGAGAGATGTGTGGAAATAAAAAGAGCGTGGTTGAGAGAGCAGAAGAGGGTGTTTTGAAATGGTTTGGGCACATGGAGAGAATGAGTGAGGAAAGATTGACCAAGAGGATATATGTGTCGGAGGTGGAGGGAACGAGGAGAAGAGGGAGACCAAATTGGAGGTGGAAAGATGGAGTGAAAAAGATTTTGTGTGATCGGGGCCTGAACATGCAGGAGGGTGAAAGGAGGGCAAGGAATAGAGTGAATTGGAGCGATGTGGTATACCAGGGTTGACGTGCTGTCAGTGGATTGAATCAAGGCATGTGAAGCGTCTGGGGTAAACCATGGAAAGCTGTGTAGGTATGTATATTTGCATGTGTGGACGTATGTATATACATGTGTATGGGGGTGGGTTGGGCCATTTCTTTCGTCTGTTTCCTTGCGCTACCTCGCAAACGCGGGAGACAGCGGAAAAAAAAAAAAAAAAAAAATTCATTATTTATTATACTTTATCGGTCTCCCGCGTTAGCGACGTAGCGCAAGGAAACAGACAAAAGAATGGCCCAACCCACCCACATACACATGTATATACATACACGTCCACACACACACATATACATCCCTATATATCTCAACATATACATATATATATATCTCAACGTATACATATATATACAAACTCAGACATACATATGTACACATGTACATAATTCATACTGTCTGCCCTTATTCATTCCCGTCGCCACCCCACCAGACATGAAATGACAGCCGCCTCCCCCTGCATGTGTGTGAGGAAGCACTTGGAAAAGATAACAAAGGCCCCATTCATTTACACTCAGGCTCTAGCTGTCATGTATAATGCACCGAAACCACAGCTCCCTTTCCACATCCAGGCCCCACACTTCACATGCCTTGGTTCAATCCATTGACAGCACGTCAACCCCGGTATACCACATCATTTCAATTCACACTATTCCTTGCACGCCTTTCACCCTCCTGCATGTTCAGGCCCCAATCGCTCGAAATCTTTTTCACTCAATCTTTCCACCTCCAATTTGGTCTCCCACTTCTCCTTGTTCCCTCCACCTCTGACACATATATCCTCTTTGTCAATCTATCCTCACTCATTCTCTCCATGTGACCAAAACATTTCAAAACACCCTCTTCTGCTCTCTCAACCACACTCTTTTTATTACCACACACCTCTCTTACCCTTTCATTACTTACTCAATCAAACCACATCACACAACATATTGTCCTCAAACATCTCATTTCCAGCACATTCACACTCCTCCGCACAACTCTATCTATAGCCCACACATTGCAACCATATAACATTGCTGGAACCACTATTCCTTCAAACATACCCATTTTTGCTTTCCAAGATAATGTTCTCAACTTCCACACATTTTTCAACGCTTACAGAACCTTCGCCCCCTTACCCACCCTATGATTCACTTCCATGGTTCCATCCGCTGCCAAATCCACTCCTAGATATCTAAAACACCTCACTTACTCCAGTTTTTCTCCATTCAAACTTACCTTCCAACTGACTTGTCCCTCAACCCCACTGTACCCAATAACCTTGCTCTTATTTATATTTACTCTAAGCTTTCTTCTTTCTCACCCGAATCAGCCACCATCGCTATATCATCATGAAATAACAACCCCCTCCCCCAAGACATTCCCAAACCACTCTTCCCCTTTACCCTTGAGCTTCGTTTCACTCAGTCAAAACATCCAGGTTCCTTTCCTCAAACACACTACCTATCTCTCCTTTTATCCCATCTTGGTTACATCCACACACATTTAGACATCCCAATCTGAGCCTTCGAGGAGGATGAGCACTCCCCGCGTGACTCCTTCTTCTGTTTCCCCTTTTAGAAAGTTAAAATACAAGGAGGGGAGGGTTTCCAGCCTCCCGCTCCTGTCTCCTAAAGTCGCCTTCTACGACATGTGAGAAATGCGTGGTAAGAATTCTTTCTCCTCTATCCCCAGGATATACATATATTTATTTTCATTTACTTATTCATTTATTTATTTTGCTTTGTCGCTGTATATATATATATTTATTTATTTATATCTATTTTGCTTTGTCGCTGTCTCCCGCGTTTGCGAGGTAGCGCAAGGAAACAGACGAAAGATATGGCCCAACCCACCCCCATACACAATGTACACACACACACACACGTCCACACACGCAAATATACATACCTATACATCTCAATGTACACATATATATACATACACAGACACATACATATATACCCAAGCACACAATTCACACTGTCTGCCCCCATTCACTCCCATCGCCACCTCGCCACACATGGAATACCATCCCCCTCCCCCCGCATGAGTGCGAGGTAGCACTAGGAAAAGACAACAAAGGCCCCAGTCTCTAGCTGCCACGCAATAATGCCCGAAACCACAGCTCCCTTTCCACATCCAGGCCCCATACAACTTTCCATGGTTTACCCCAGACACTTCACATGCCCTGATTTAATCCACTGACAGCACGTCAACCCCGGTATACCACATCGATCCAATTCACTCTATTCCTTGCCCACCTTTCGCCCTCCTGCATGCTCAGGCCCCGATCACACAAAATCTTCTTCACTCCATCTTTCCACCTCCAATTTGGTCTCCCACTTCTCCTCGTTCCCTCCACCTCCGACACATATATCCTCTTCGTCAATCTTTCCTCACTCATTCTCTCCATGTGCCCAAACCATTTCAAAACACCCTCTTCTGCTCTCTCAACCACGCTCTTTTTATTTCCACACATCTCTCTTACCCTTACGTTACTCACTCGATCAAACTACCTCACACCACACATTGTCCTCAAACATCTCATTTCCAGCACATTCATCCTCCTGCGCACAACTCTATCCATAGCCTACGCCTTGCAACCATACAACATTGTTGGAACCACTATTCCTTCAAACATACCCATTTTTGCTTTCCGAGATAATGTTCTCGACTTCCACACATTCTTCAAGGCCCCCAGAATTTTCGCCCCCTCCCCCACCCTATGATCCACTTCCGCTTCCATGGTTCCATCCGCTGCCAGATCCACTCCCAGATATCTAAAACACTTCACTTCCTCCAGTTTTTCTCCATTCAAACTCACCTCCCAATTGACTTGACCCTCAACCCTACTGTACCTAATAACCTTGCTCTTATTCACATTTACTCTTAACTTTCTTCTTCCACACACTTTACCAAACTCAGTCACCAGCTTCTGCAGTTTCTCACATGAATCAGCCACCAGCGCTGTATCATCAGCGAACAACAACTGACTCACTTCCCAAGCTCTCTCATCCCCAACAGACTTCATACTTGCCCCTCTTTCCAAAACTCTTGCATTTAACTCCCTAACAACCCCATCCATAAACAAATTAAACAACCATGGAGACATCACACACCCCTGCCGCAAACCTACATTCACTGAGAACCAATCACTTTCCTCTCTTCCTACACGTACACACACACACACATATATATATATATATATATATATATATATATATATATATATATATATATATATATATTTTTTTTTTCATACTATTCGCCATTTCCCGCGATAGTGAGGTAGCGTTAAGAACAGAGGACTGGGCCTTTGAGGGATTATCCTCACCTGGCCCCCTTCTCTGTTCCTTCTTTTGGAAAATTAAAAAAAAACGAGAGGGGAGGATTTCCAGCCCCCCGCTCCCTTCCCTTTTAGTCGCCTTCTACGACACGCAGGGAATACGTGGGAAGTATTCTTTCTCCCCTATCCCCAGGGATAATATATATATATATATATATATATATATATATATATATATATATATATATATATATATATATATATATCTTTTTTTTCTTTCTTTTATACTATTCGCCATTTCCCGCATTAGCGAGGTAGCATTAAGAACAGAGGACTGGGCCTTTGAGGGAATATCCTCACTTTGCCCCCTTCTCTGTTCCTTCTTTGAAAAAAAAAAAAAAAAAAAAGAGGGGAGGATTTCCAGCCCCTCGCTCCCTTCCCTTTTAGTCGCCTTCTACGACACGCAGGGAATACATGGGAATTACTCTTTCTCCCCTATCCCCAGTGATATATATATATATATATATATATATATATATATATATTTTTTTTTTGCTGTCTCCCGCGTTTGCGAGGTAGCGCAATATATATATATATATATATATATATATATATATATATATATATATATATATATATATATATATATATATATATTCTTTTCTTTCTTTTAAACTATTCGCTATTTCCCGCGTTAGTGAGGTAGTGTTAAAAACAGAGGACTGGGCCTTTTTTGGAATATCCTCACCTGGCCCCCTCTGTTCCTTCTTTTGGAGGAGAAAAAAAAAAAAAAGAGGGGAGGATTTCCAGCCCCCCGCTCCCTCCCCTTTTAGTCGCCTTCTACGACACGCAGGGAATACGTGGGAAGTATTCTTAATCCCCTATCCCCAGGGAGGGAACGATGAGAAGTGGGAGACCAAACTGGAGGTGGAAAGATGGAGTGAAAAAGATTTTGTGTGATCGGGGCCTGAACATGCAGGAGGGTGAAAGGAGGGCAAGGAATAGAGTGAATTGGATCGATGTGGTATACCGGGGTCGACGTGCTGTCAGTGGATTGAATCAGGGCATGTGAAGCGTCTGGGGTAAACCATGGAAAGCTGTGTAGGTATGTATATTTGCGTGTGTGGACGTATGTATATACATGTGTATGGGGGTGGGTTGGGCCATTTCTTTCGTCTGTTTCCTTGCGCTACCTCGCAAACGCTGGAGACAGCGAAAAAAAAAAAAATAAAATATATATATATATATATATATATATATATATATATATATATATATATATATATTCATACTATTCACCATTTCCTGCATTAGCAAGGTAGTGTTAAGAACAGAGGACTGAGCCTTTGAGGGAATATCCTCACTTGGCCCCCTTCTCTGTTCCTCTTCTGGAAAATTAAAAAAACGAGAGGGGAGGATTTCCCTCAGAGGCCCAGTCCTCTGTTCTTAACGCTACCTTGCTGATGCGGGAAATGGCGAATAGTTTGAAAGAAAAAAATATATCTCTGGGGATAGGGGAGAATGAATACTTCCCACATATTCCCTGCGTATCGTAGAAGGTGACTAAAAGGTAAAAATGTGGTTTGGCGAATAATTATTGTTTCATCTGCATTGGAGAGAAATGGTTTTAAACCCATATCATATGTAATAGCAAATTGCAGTATCATATAACTTAGACAAATGAATGTCTCACAAAAAAAATATCATACTGGATATAATGTTTAGTCACTAAAAAATATGCAAATTTGGGTAAGAGAAGTGCAGGAAACAGGATTTAGTTGAATTATCTGCAATACTTAGGAAGTCTGAACAGATAGGGAATGGATGTAAGCAAATGTGGTCTTTGTTCCTGGCACTTTCTCACAAATGTAGAAAACAGTGAGCATGTATGAAAAAAGTAAAATAATCATTCCATCAATACATGTGGCATAAAAATATATAAATGTACCAAGACACTCTTAAGAACAACACTCTCCCCTCTTATCTCAAGATAACTGGAGTAGTAACTCTTAAGTGAATATTGCAGATATGAATTTACTTTCATGCTGTTTCTCTCTCACTCTGTTGAGATTAAAAAACATCTTTCAGGATGCAAAAGCCTCAAATGTTAAGGGAAGGCAAAAAACAATATGTGGATGTTAGAAGGCTATTAAAATGTAATCAGAGAAGAATTTACATGCACATACTCACAAAAAAATCTGGTAATGAATATAAAAGGAAAAACTGGTGTTTGCTAAAATTTAAGGGAGTTTTTTCTGATTGCTGTTTATATATTACAGGGGATAATTTTCCACTCATGTTGCCCAATCTTCATACATATGGCGCAGCCTGCTGCTGTTTCTGTTGGATAATGGAATATCTTAAAAACTTGATTTTTCCATGAACTGATTACCCATACATATTTCAAAATACAATATCATAAAATTTCCCTCATAGCTGGGTGGCAAATTCCAAAAGAAACATTTGAACTGATGTCAACGTTAGACATCACAAAAGACCATCCTTCTCTAAGCAAGTGCAGGATCTGAGCACAGCAGGAACCTGCCAATATAAGGCAGGATTAGTTAGCATGGGGCCAATGCCAAACAAATCTAACCTCTTCCGGCCACTGTGGAGCCTAGATGTAATGAAAGCTAAACAATGATTCTGTGCATAGCTCAGGAATTCCCTTCCCAGCACTGACGTTAGCTTGTACAGAAGTATTAACTGGTGTGGGTCCTACCCATGCAGGACACAAACCTGAGAGTTAGATTTAAAATACCTAAACATGAGGAAATATCCCCAGCATTAGCTAGTAGGTAATGAATATTAAATGACAAACCCTCTGTAGCATGAGCTACTGTGTATGACCATGACATGAGGAAGCATCCCAAGTAAGAGCTAGTGAGTACTAATATGACACTAGGAACAACCCCTAGCATAAGGTAGTGCTTCGTGAACTTGATACAAAGATTAATTTCCAACATGAGCTAGAAAGCACTTGACACGAGGAACCATAACTTACATGAGTTTGTGTGAAGAAGACGTGAGAAACCATCTCCAGCATAAGCTACTGTGTATTGAACATGATATGAGGTACCAACCCACACGAGATAGTGTCTAATGAATAAGATACGAATGGGCTTGACCAACGTGAGACGTATACATGAAATATGTTAAAATGATCATGAAGAGGCAGGCCAGGCAAGAATGAGTATGAACCCGACAAGAAGGGCCACGTACGGGACAGAAAGGTCATAACAGCAGGCACCAAGTGAAAGCTCTAAGAACATGGCTTTGCTGGACTGTACTACACTGACGGGAAGGTCCAAATACAGGCGTACACTACAACCAAATATCACTCTTTTTGTACTACTGTTTAATACAAGCTTCATTGTCGTGAAAATCACCTCAACCCGAAAACTCTCGTGAACCAGTAGTTCATAAACAAGTGAAGAAAATACAAGATATGTGTGAGCAGGGGTAGACCGGATACACCACATACCGGCATGTGTAGCAGGTGTACCTGGGTACACCTGCACCAGAGGGAGATGGCAACTTTCTCCTCAGATCAGACTGTGATCATCAGCTCCAAGACTCCTGAATTCACATCATTTTCCAATAAATATTGGAGAGGAATATTGACACAACACAATCATAGTAGCTGCGCATGCGCAATAAGGAACACCATATTTCAGTTGCTAGGAGATCTTTTAATAACACATTATATATATATATATATATATATATATATATATATATATATATATATATATATATATTTCTATGAGTCCACGGGGAAAATGGAACACGATAAGTCCCCAAGTGTTTCATTTTTCCCGTGATCCTTTCCAATATCATATATATATATATATATATATATATATATATATATATATATATATATATATATATATATATATATATATATCCCGCATTAGCGAGGTAGCGCAAGGAAACAGACGAAAGAAATGGCCCAACCCACCCCCATACACATGTATATACATACACGTCCACGCACGCAAATATCCATACCCATACATCTCAATGTACACATATAAATACACACACAGACATATACATATATACACATGCACACAATTCACAGTCTGCCTTTATTAATTCCCATCGCCACCTCGCCACACATAGAATAACATCCCCCTCCCCCCTCATGTGTGCGAGGTAGCGCTAGGAAAAGACAACAAAGGCCCCATTCGTTCACACTCAGTCTCTAGCTGTCATGTAATAATGCACCGAAACCACAGCTCCCTTTCCACATCCAGGCCCCACAGAACTTTCCATGGTTTACCCCAGACGCTTCACATGCCCTGGTTCAATCCATTGACAGCACGCCGACCCCGGTATACCACATCGTTCCAATTCACTCTATTCCTTGCACGCCTTTCACCCTCCTGCATGTTCAGGCCCCGATTACTCAAAATCCTTTTCACTCCATCTTTCCACCTCCAATTTGGTCTCCCACTTCTCGTTCCCTTCACCTCTGACACATATATCCTCTTGGTCAATCTTTCCTCACTCATTCTCTTCATATGACCAAACCATTTTAAAACACCCTCTTCTGCTCTCTCAACCACACTCTTTTTATTACCACACATCTCTCTTACCCTTTCATCAATTACTCGATCAAACCACCTCACACCACATATTGTCCTCAAACATCTCATTTCCAGCACATCCACCCTCCTCCGCACAACTCTATCTATAGCACACGCCTCGCAACCATATATCATTGTTTCAAACATACCCATTTTTGCTTTCCAAGATAACGTTCTTGACTTCCACACATTCTTCAACGCTCCAAGAACTTTGCCCCCCCCCCCCCCCCCCCATCATTCACTTCCGCTTCCATGGTTCCATCCGCTGCCAAATCCACTCCCAGATATCTAAAATACGAGGGAACAGACGTAAGAATGGCCCAACCCGCCCACACACAGGTATTTACATACGCGCCCACACACGCACATATACATACCTATACATTTCAACGTATACATACATATACATAAAAGACACATACACATATACACATGTACATATTCACACTTGTTGCCTTCATCCATTCGCGTCGCCACCCTGCCACCCATGAAATGGTACCCCCCCCCCACCCCTCTCACCGCGCGCGCGCGAGGTAGCGCTAGGAAAAGACAACAAAGGCCACATCAGTTCACACTCAGTCTCTGTCATGAGTAATGCACCGAAACCACAGGCTGACACCTACTCTTCTCTCCAAAACCTTCGTATTCATCTCCCTCGCCACACCATCCCCAAACTCTCCAACTGCTTAACTATATAATTCTGTTATTTCTTGAAAGAACTGTAGTACTGACTCTTGTGATGCAACAACTTAAAATCTTTAACCAATGCACATAAGTAAATTTCAAGATAGGGTCAAGGAAAAATTCCGGAGAAATTATTCAATATATATTCTTTACTTTTCAAACTATTCGCCATTTCCCGCATTAGCGAGGTAGCATTAAGAACAGAGGACTGGGCCTTTGAGGGAATATCCTCACTTTGCCCCCTTCTCTGTTCCTTCTTTGAAAAAAAAAAAAAAAAAAAAAAAAAAAAAGAGGGGAGGATTTCCAGCCCCCCGCTCCCTTCCCTTTTAGTCGCCTTCTACGACACGCAGGGAATACATGGGAATTACTCTTTCTCCCCTATCCCCAGGGATATATATATATATATATATATATATATATATTTTTTTTTTTTTTGCTGTCTCCCGCGTTTGCGAGGTAGCGCAATATATATATATATATATATATATATATATATATATATATATATATATATATATATATATTCTTTTCTTTCTTTTAAACTATTCGCTATTTCCCGCGTTAGTGAGGTAGTGTTAAAAACAGAGGACTGGGCCTTTTTTGGAATATCCTCACCTGGCCCCCTCTGTTCCTTCTTTTGGAGGAGAAAAAAAAAAAAAAGAGGGGAGGATTTCCAGCCCCCCGCTCCCTCCCCTTTTAGTCACCTTCTACGACACGCAGGGAATACGTGGGAAGTATTCTTAATCCCCTATCCCCAGGGAGGGAACGATGAGAAGTGGGAGACCAAACTGGAGGTGGAAAGATGGAGTGAAAAAGATTTTGTGTGATCGGGGCCTGAACATGCAGGAGGGTGAAAGGAGGGCAAGGAATAGAGTGAATTGGATCGATGTGGTATACCGGGGTCGACGTGCTGTCAGTGGATTGAATCAGGGCATGTGAAGCGTCTGGGGTAAACCATGGAAAGCTGTGTAGGTATGTATATTTGCGTGTGTGGACGTATGTATATACATGTGTATGGGGGTGGGTTGGGCCATTTCTTTCGTCTGTTTCCTTGCGCTACCTCGCAAACGCTGGAGACAGCGAAAAAAAAAAAAAAATATATATATATATATATATATATATATATATATATATATATATATATATATTCATACTATTCACCATTTCCTGCATTAGCAAGGTAGTGTTAAGAACAGAGGACTGAGCCTTTGAGGGAATATCCTCACTTGGCCCCCTTCTCTGTTCCTCTTCTGGAAAATTAAAAAAACGAGAGGGGAGGATTTCCCTCAGAGGCCCAGTCCTCTGTTCTTAACGCTACCTTGCTAATGCGGGAAATGGCGAATAGTTTGAAAGAAAAAAATATATCTCTGGGGATAGGGGAGAATGAATACTTCCCACATATTCCCTGCGTATCGTAGAAGGTGACTAAAAGGTAAAAATGTGGTTTGGCGAATAATTATTGTTTCATCTGCATTGGAGAGAAATGGTTTTAAACCCATATCATATGTAATAGCAAATTGCAGTATCATATAACTTAGACAAATGAATGTCTCACAAAAAAAATATCATACTGGATATAATGTTTAGTCACTAAAAAATATGCAAATTTGGGTAAGAGAAGTGCAGGAAACAGGATTTAGTTGAATTATCTGCAATACTTAGGAAGTCTGAACAGATAGGGAATGGATGTAAGCAAATGTGGTCTTTGTTCCTGGCACTTTCTCACAAATGTAGAAAACAGTGAGCATGTATGAAAAAAGTAAAATAATCATTCCATCAATACATGTGGCATAAAAATATATAAATGTACCAAGACACTCTTAAGAACAACACTCTCCCCTCTTATCTCAAGATAACTGGAGTAGTAACTCTTAAGTGAATATTGCAGATATGAATTTACTTTCATGCTGTTTCTCTCTCACTCTGTTGAGATTAAAAAACATCTTTCAGGATGCAAAAGCCTCAAATGTTAAGGGAAGGCAAAAAACAATATGTGGATGTTAGAAGGCTATTAAAATGTAATCAGAGAAGAATTTACATGCACATACTCACAAAAAAATCTGGTAATGAATATAAAAGGAAAAACTGGTGTTTGCTAAAATTTAAGGGAGTTTTTTCTGATTGCTGTTTATATATTACAGGGGATAATTTTCCACTCATGTTGCCCAATCTTCATACATATGGCGCAGCCTGCTGCTGTTTCTGTTGGATAATGGAATATCTCAAAAACTTGATTTTTCCATGAACTGATTACCCATACATATTTCAAAATACAATATCATAAAATTTCCCTCATAGCTGGGTGGCAAATTCCAAAAGAAATATTTGAACTGATGTCAACGTTAGACATCACAAAAGACCATCCTTCTCTAAGCAAGTGCAGGATCTGAGCACAGCAGGAACCTGCCAATATAAGGCAGGATTAGTTAGCATGGGGCCAATGCCAAACAAATCTAACCTCTTCCAGCCACTGTGGAGCCTAGATGTAATGAAAGCTAAACAATGATTCTGTGCATAGCTCAGGAATTCCCTTCCCAGCACTGACGTTAGCTTGTACAGAAGTATTAACTGGTGTGGGTCCTACCCATGCAGGACACAAACCTGAGAGTTAGATTTAAAATACCTAAACATGAGGAAATATCCCCAGCATTAGCTAGTAGGTAATGAATATTAAATGACAAACCCTCTGTAGCATGAGCTACTGTGTATGACCATGACATGAGGAAGCATCCCAAGTAAGAGCTAGTGAGTACTAATATGACACTAGGAACAACCCCTAGCATAAGGTAGTGCTTCGTGAACTTGATACAAAGATTAATTTCCAACATGAGCTAGAAAGCACTTGACACGAGGAACCATAACTTACATGAGTTTGTGTGAAGAAGACGTGAGAAACCATCTCCAGCATAAGCTACTGTGTATTGAACATGATATGAGGTACCAACCCACACGAGATAGTGTCTAATGAATAAGATACGAATGGGCTTGACCAACGTGAGACGTATACATGAAATATGTTAAAATGATCATGAAGAGGCAGGCCAGGCAAGAATGAGTATGAACCCGACAAGAAGGGCCACGTACGGGACAGAAAGGTCATAACAGCAGGCACCAAGTGAAAGCTCTAAGAACATGGCTTTGCTGGACTGTACTACACTGACGGGAAGGTCCAAATACAGGCGTACACTACAACCAAATATCACTCTTTTTGTACTACTGTTTAATACAAGCTTCATTGTCGTGAAAATCACCTCAACCCGAAAACTCTCGTGAACCAGTAGTTCATAAACAAGTGAAGAAAATACAAGATATGTGTGAGCAGGGGTAGACCGGATACACCACATACCGGCATGTGTAGCAGGTGTACCTGGGTACACCTGCACCAGAGGGAGATGGCAACTTTCTCCTCAGATCAGACTGTGATCATCAGCTCCAAGACTCCTGAATTCACATCATTTTCCAATAAATATTGGAGAGGAATATTGACACAACACAATCATAGTAGCTGCGCATGCGCAATAAGGAACACCATATTTCAGTTGCTAGGAGATCTTTTAATAACACATTATATATATATATATATATATATATATATATATATATATATATATATATATATATTTCTATGAGTCCACGGGGAAAATGGAACACGATAAGTCCCCAAGTGTTTCATTTTTCCCGTGATCCTTTCCAATATCATATATATATATATATATATATATATATATATATATATATATATATATATATATATATATATATATATATATCCCGCATTAGCGAGGTAGCGCAAGGAAACAGACGAAAGAAATGGCCCAACCCACCCCCATACACATGTATATACATACACGTCCACGCACGCAAATATCCATACCCATACATCTCAATGTACACATATAAATACACACACAGACATATACATATATACACATGCACACAATTCACAGTCTGCCTTTATTAATTCCCATCGCCACCTCGCCACACATAGAATAACATCCCCCTCCCCCCTCATGTGTGCGAGGTAGCGCTAGGAAAAGACAACAAAGGCCCCATTCGTTCACACTCAGTCTCTAGCTGTCATGTAATAATGCACCGAAACCACAGCTCCCTTTCCACATCCAGGCCCCACAGAACTTTCCATGGTTTACCCCAGACGCTTCACATGCCCTGGTTCAATCCACTGACAGCACGCCGACCCCGGTATACCACATCGTTCCAATTCACTCTATTCCTTGCACGCCTTTCACCCTCCTGCATGTTCAGGCCCCGATTACTCAAAATCCTTTTCACTCCATCTTTCCACCTCCAATTTGGTCTCCCACTTCTCGTTCCCTTCACCTCTGACACATATATCCTCTTGGTCAATCTTTCCTCACTCATTCTCTGCATGTGACCAAACCATTTCAAAACACCCTCTTCTGCTCTCTCAACCACACTCTTTTTATTACCACACATCTCTCTTACCCTTTCATCAATTACTCGATCAAACCACCTCACACCACATATTGTCCTCAAACATCTCATTTCCAGCACATCCACCCTCCTCCGCACAACTCTATCTATAGCACACGCCTCGCAACCATATATCATTGTTTCAAACATACCCATTTTTGCTTTCCAAGATAACGTTCTTGACTTCCACACATTCTTCAACGCTCCAAGAACTTTGCCCCCCCCCCCCCATCATTCACTTCCGCTTCCATGGTTCCATCCGCTGCCAAATCCACTCCCAGATATCTAAAATACGAGGGAACAGACGTAAGAATGGCCCAACCCGCCCACACACAGGTATTTACATACGCGCCCACACACGCACATATACATACCTATACATTTCAACGTATACATACATATACATAAAAGACACATACACATATACACATGTACATATTCACACTTGTTGCCTTCATCCATTCGCGTCGCCACCCTGCCACCCATGAAATGGTACCCCCCCCCCCCCCCCCTCTCACCGCGCGCGCGCGAGGTAGCGCTAGGAAAAGACAACAAAGGCCACATCAGTTCACACTCAGTCTCTGTCATGAGTAATGCACCGAAACCACAGGCTGACACCTACTCTTCTCTCCAAAACCTTCGTATTCATCTCCCTCGCCACACCATCCCCAAACTCTCCAACTGCTTAACTATATAATTCTGTTATTTCTTGAAAGAACTGTAGTACTGACTCTTGTGATGCAACAACTTAAAATCTTTAACCAATGCACATAAGTAAATTTCAAGATAGGGTCAAGGAAAAATTCCGGAGAAATTATTCAATATATATTCTTTTCTTTTCAAACTATTCGCCATTTCCCGCATTAGCGAGGTAGCGTTAAGAACAGAGGACTGGGCCTTTGAGGAAATACCCTCACCTGGCCCAATTCTCTGTTCCTTCTTTTGGAAAATTAAAAAAAAAACGAGAGGGGAGGATTTCCAGCCCCCCGCTCCCTCCCCTTTTAGTCGCCTTCTACGACACGCAGGGAATACGTGGGAAGTATTCTTTCTCCCCTATCTCCAGGGATAATATATATATATATATATATATATATATATATATATATATATATATATATATATATATATATATATATATATATATTTCTTTTTTTTAAACTATTCGCCATTTCCCACGTTAGCAAGGTAGCGTTAGGAACAGAGGACTGGGCCTTTTTTAGAATATCCTCACCTGGCCCCCTCTGTTCCTTCTTTTGGAAAAAAAAAAAAAAACGAGAGGGGAGGATTTCCAGCCCCCCGCTCCCTCCCCTTTTAGTCGCCTTCTACGACACGCAGGGAATACGTGGGTAGTATTCTTAATCCCCTATCCCCAAGGATTATATATATATATATATATATATATATATATATATATATATATATATATATATATATATATATATATATATTGGAAAGGACCACAACTTTGCGCGTTTCATTTTTCCCCGTGGACTCATAGGAATATATATATATATATATATATATATATATATATATATATATATATATATATATATATATATATATATATATTCAAGACAAAAAGTAAATTAAAGGTTTACTACTAGTTCTTTGGAATTGCCTTCTTATAATAACTTCAATTTATCTAAGTTATGCCTCGCCTGTTTTCTGTTATGTAATGACACCTCTCATAGAAAACATATGTGATTCTGTTTAAATCTATTATTTGCACCTTCCGTTTTTCCAAATTCCACATGTTCGTTCTAAATTGAAATTTCGACCTAAGAGCAGGACCTTACACTTGTTTACATTTCTTAACATCATCTACGTTTCTGTTTCATTCTCGTACCTTCCTTGTGTCGTCCTGACCATCCCCATAACTTTCATGTGTCGTTCTGACCATCCCTATAACTCTCCCTGTGTCGTCCTGACCATCCCTATACCTTCCCTGTGTCGTCCTGACCATCCCTATAACTTCCCTGTGTCGTCCTGACCATCCCTATAACTTCCATGTGTCGTCCTGACCATCCCTATAACTTCCCTGTGTCGTCCTGACCATCCCTATAACTTCCATGTGTCGTCCTGACCATCCCTATAACTTCCATGTGTCGTCCTGACCATCCCTATAACTTCCATGTGTCGTCCTGACCATCCCTGTAACTTCCATATGTCGTCCTGACCACCCCTATAACTTCCATGTGTCGTCCTGACCATCCCTATACCTTCCCTGTGTCGTCCTGACCATCCCTATAACTTCCCTGTGTCGTCCTGACCACCCCTATACCTTCCCTGTGTCGTCCTCACCATCCCTATACCTTCCCTGTGTCGTCCTGACCATCCCTATAACTTCCCTGTGTCGTCCTGACCATTCCTATAACTTCCCTGTGTCGTCCTGACCATTCCTATAACTTCCCTGTGTCGTACTGACCATTCCTGTAACTTCCATGTGTCGTCCTGACCATCCCTATAACTTCCATGTGTCGTCCTGACCATCCCGATAACTTCCATGTGTCGTCCTGACCATCCCGATAACTTCCTTGTGTCGTGCTGACCATCCCGATAACTTCCCTGTGTCGTCCTGACAGTCATCGTGCATAGATATACGTCATCAGCTCAAACGTTACCCAGCACAGGAGGTATATTGTGGTAATACATCAGTTATTACCAACTCTACATAATACTATTCTGTAATAAGGTTAAATGTTTATCTTCCATTAGTCATTAACAGAGTACTTCAGATGTTTTCTTACGGGTCGTATGAATCCCACTACTGTTATTACGTTTATACAGTTATAACTTTCAAACTATCTTGTCGAAATAGTGTTTATACCCACTGCCGGACAATCCATACAAACGTGGAAGGCTTCAGATTCCGTACTGATAATAATTATTTAGGTTAGATGTAGGTGTTATGAGACGAACTTGTTATAAAAAGACTAACTTATCATAATAAGCTCATCTCCTAACACCTACATCAGAACTAAATTAACTTAATCTATCTTAGATTAGCCCAACGTACCTTATACTAACTTAACAAAAGTTGATTAACCAAACTTGCCCTAAATCAACTCATCCTAATTTAAAAATAAACAGCTTTCAATTACAGAAGTAAATAAATTTATTGGTTGAACGAACCAGACTTGAGTTAAATACATCAACACCAATTCAAAACTTAGCCTAGCACATTGCGGCCAAACCAAATCTTATCAACTCCAGCCTCAGCCATGTGTAGGTGATGATAAGTTGACCAAGTCATCAATATGACCATCAGCTAAATTGGAAGGAGCTCAATCTTTAAATGGAAATTGTCACAAACATGTGGTCCTGTACTTACGCAGGTAATGTATTTATATATAAAATGTATTCAAGTAACGATTGCCTTTTCCAATGAAACTTTTTTTCACAGTTTGACAAGAAAAATGGAAGGATTTTCGAACAGACTGTTAACCAAGTGGCCGTGATCGTATAGTGGTTAGTACATTGCGTTGTGGCCGCAATAACCCAGGTTCGAATCCTGGTCACGGCATTGGACCATCCCATTTTGACGTAGGAAGTTGTCTTACTACGGCAAAGGTATGATAGACCGCTAGCAGCAGTGTGCTTAAAAATAAATGAATAAATAAATAAATAATGATAATGAAAAAATAAATGAATTAACGTATGAGGGTTTCTCACGTCCTCTGCCAAAAACCATGTTTCAGCTCCATAAATACCTTTGTGATTATTGGAGGTTAGGAGACTCGTGAGTACGAGTAATGTAGGACAACAGTAGACCAGATGGTCTATGAGTCATCTGCTGGAAAATAATAGTGGGTCTCAACACTGCTAACCAACATAGACGAAGAAACAACAGTGAAGCAGAAAGAAGCGAACATTCTCCGACTTAAATGGTAGAAATTGGATATTTGGCCATTTTTTGGGAATTCATTGAATTTCTAAACGAATACAGGAGATTGTTAACGTTCTTTACTGGAGTCTTTCTGCGCTTCTCTAGGGATACTGAAGATTCTGACAGTGTTCTGGTGAATACTGAAGATTCTGACAGTGTTCTGACAGTGTACTGAAGATTCTCAATTTTACAATATTTTCTTTCGCCTCGTATCATCCATTAGGACGGAAGTTTTACGATTGGCTCTGGATGATTCCTCGTTTATGTTGTGGTAACATGAGTTACCTTATGTTTGTGAGGGAGACTCGACCATTAGCTGTTGTGACACCTCAAACTTTGTGCGGACTCTGTTGTTGTTTGAGATTAAACCTCCCAACAACTCAGGCGGTGCGGCCTATGTGCTCTAGGTCGGTGATGATGGCAACTATGCACTGGGTCTAGGAGGCTGGGCTTGTTATCCCACGAGAGCCAGCCTCCCTCTGGTGGAGTCTGCATAGAGAGAGAGTGAGCCAGGCACCGACCGAGTTTCACACATGTTTTGGATTATTCAGAAAACCCGAATGTTTCTTCACTACCTTCAAGAGTCACGTATGTTACCTCTCACTCTGGATTCACTTTCTGAAAGTCACACAAAAAAAAAAAATGTGGAAAAAGAAGTTGGAACCAGAGCGGGGTTGGCAGGCGAGTACCTGAGGTAGTGATGAGTGTGGTACACCTGCCAGGATGTGTACATCTTGCTGCTGGAGGATCAGGCTGGTATACTGTGGCACGTCATTCTCGCTCGAAGACCTACAGGTCGCGCCCCAACGGCAATAATCAGAACCTTAACCAGACTCATAAGACAAGCTAAGTAAGAGTCAAAACAAACCCACGTGCGGGACCAGCTGACACTGGCCAGCGTGCTGCGAGAGACTCGTGCAACGTTCACGCGTCTTACCATCGGTGAGACAAGACAACTTAGGGAAATGTATGTGTGTAGGCAAGAGTAGTGACACTCAACTCCCCATCATGTATATGAAGATGTAACTATAATGTTGTATCAGTACCCTTACATCTCACCCATCCAGATAACACCTCTGCATCAAGATAACACGTTACCCATAAGCATAACATGTTAACCATCAGTATAATACGTCATCCATCACGATAACACGTCATCCATCAAGATAACACGTCAACCAACAGATAACACGTACGCTTTCACCGTCATCAGGTAACACGTCAACCACCAAACAGTCATTAGGGTAACATAGTAGCCATTATGATAACACATCATCCATACCAGAGTAGGACAACACATCATCCATACCACAGTAGGATAACACATCATCCATACCACAGTAGGATAACAAATCATCCATGCCACAGCACGATAACACATCATCCATACCACAGTAGGATAACACATCATCCATACCACAGTAGGATAACACATCATCCATACCACAGTAGGATAACACATCATCCATGCCACAGCACGATAACACATCATCCATACCACAGTAGGATAACACATCATCCATACCACAGTAGGATAACACATCATCCATGCCACAGTAGGATAACACATCATCCATACCACAGTAGGATAACACATCATCCATACCACAGTAGGATAACACATCATCCATGCCACAGTAGGATAACACATCATCCATGCCACAGTAGGATAACACATCATCCATGCCACAGCACGATAACACATCATCCATACCACAGTAGGATAACACATCATCCATACCACAGTAGGATAACACATCATCCATGCCACAGTAGGATAACACATCATCCATACCACAGTAGGATAACACATCATCCATACCACAGTAGGATAACACATCATCCATGCCACAGTAGGATAACACATCATCCATGCCACAGTAGGATAACACATCATCCATGCCACAATAGGATAACACAGTAGGATAACACATCATCCATGCCACAATAGGATAACACATCATCCATACCACAGTAGGATAACACATCATCCATGCCACAGTAGGATAACACATCATCCATGCCACAGTAGGATAACAGTCATTCATCATGATAACACCTCTGACAAAAATCACTAGGATAACTTATACGTTATGATAACAGTTACTAGGATAACTTATACGTTATGATAACAGTTACTAGGATAACTTATACGTTATGATAACAGTCACTGGGATAACTTATACGTTATGATAACAGTCACTGGGATAACTTATACGTTATGATAACAGTCACTGGGATAACTTATACGTTATGATAACAGTCACTAGGAAAACCTGTACATGATAACGCGTTATCACTGACATATGACGTCATCCATCACCTTGCCATAACGACAACTGAGCCAAACCTACTTGGACCGTCGTCCGGGATTTGAACCCGGGACCTCCTGCACCCAAAGCAGGAATCATACCCCTAAACCAACGGGCCACAGACCATCCACCGGTATATGTGGGTTCATTATGCCCGTTCTCAGTGCTTACCACAGGGACATGACGTCATGTACCCAGCACACAACAGCCAAATCTCAGGAGCTGAGCTAAACCTAGGCCAGACAGTGGGCGATCATCGTTTTCTATATATTATAAGAAATGTTCAAGTTCTTATTATTACGTTCGACAATTCACATGAAATTGAAGCGAACCTTTGTGGACGATGCAAAGATAAAGGTGTAAACCAAAGATAAAGTGGGAAGACTTACGTCTTAGCCAACACTTCTGCCAGTTAACAGAAAATGTAATGATAGGACACAGGAAAGCCAGGGACATGGTGAGATTAGGATGATCATGGTCCATATCAAACCCTCAGAGATTCTCTAAATATACAAGACTGAAGGAAAAAGAAATATTGTACCACTAATAAGGTGTTCAGACTTGTCACCACGTAATGATCAGGATTGGCACAAAGTTTTAATAAGGCCATCTCAGCAATCACCATGGAAGATATCATCACCATACCTGAAGTAGAACACATGGATAGGAGAAGTGACAACGATATATCATGTAGATTTACTATACGTAGAGCCACGCCAATGTCCACCACCTGGCCAAGGTTAGGCCTCAGTCTTAAGGGAGGACAAGAAAGAAATACGTTGGTCATCAGTAAGTAAACAAGTTCAACAATTCCCTAAAGTCATTATCAGTAGACATGTCATGAAAGTTGGTAAACGTCAATTCCGTGTACGTATGTACGATGAGAACAACGAGTTTACTCGTAGGTGTTTTCTGAAAAGACAAACCGACAATTGCTGATTGGTGTTTCAGTATGTTCTCCAGTGACGTCACTGTACATAATTGACTGGTCCTTGTGGCTGGTGATTTTCGTGTCACAAGTTGTGTGGTTACTGACTGGTCAAGCCAAGCTTCAGCGACCTCTGTAAACTCCTGACAGCGACGACCAGGCAGGACGGTCTTCAAGACTGGTGATGATAGGAGTCAGCTGGGAGCAGGTCTGGCCTGTACGGTGTCTTGCTTGTAACCCCAGACACAAGCAGCAGCTTCTGGCCACATTATCGTGCACCAGACACAAGCAGCAGCTTCTGGCCACATTATCGTGCACCAGACACAAGCAGCAGCTTCTGGCCACATTATCGTGCACCAGACACGAGCAGCAACTTCTGGCCACATTATCGTGCACCAGACACAAGCAGCAGCTTCTGGCCACATTATCGTGCACCAGACACAAGCAGCAGCTTCTGGCCACATTATCGTGCACCAGACACAAGCAGCAGCTTCTGGCCACATTATCGTGCACCAGACACAAGCAGCAGCTTCTGGCCTCATTATCGTGCAGCAGACACGAGCAGCAGCTTCTGGCCACATTATCGTGCACCAGACACAAGCAGCAGCTTCTGGCCACATTATCGTGCACCAGACACGAGCAGCAGCTTCTGGCCACATTATCGTGCACCAGACACGAGCAGCAGCTTCTGGCCACATTATCGTGCACCAGACACAAGCAGCAGCTTCTGGCCACATTATCGTGCACCAGACACAAGCAGCAGCTTCTGGCCACATTATCGTGCACCAGACACGAGCAGCAGCTTCTGGCCACATTATCGTGCACCAGACACAAGCAGCAGCTTCTGGCCACATTATCGTGCACCAGACACAAGCAGCAGCTTCTGGCCACATTATCGTGCACCAGACACAAGCAGCAGCTTCTGGCCACATTATCGTGCACCAGACACAAGCAGCAGCTTCTGGCCACATTATCGTGCACCAGACACAAGCAGCAGCTTCTGGCCACATTATCGTGCACCAGACACAAGCAGCAGCTTCTGGCCACATTATCGTGCACCAGACACAAGCAGCAGCTTCTGGCCACATTATCGTGCACCAGACACACACCGACGCCCAATATTCCATCGTTGTAAATGATAATATTGCCAAATTTTCGAATCAGGTGACCATGTTATTGACGTGTGACTATTGTTTACGTAATGTGGCTCATCGTCTGTCACCACAATCTCTTCCACATCCCAGGAAACACAGGTCATCGATGACCCTGGTGACTCAGGGTTGAGGTGGAAGAGGTCATGATGACCCTGGTGACCCAGGGTTGAGGTGGAAGGGGTCATGATGACCCTGGTGACCCAGGGTTGAGGTGGAAGAGGTCATGATGACCCTGGTGACCCAGGGTTGAGGTGGAAGAGGTCATGATGACCCTGGTGACCCAGGGTTGAGGTGGAAGGGGCCATGATGACCCTGGTGACCCAGGGTTGAGGTGGAAGGGGAGCAACTTGTGGGTCGGGTCCCAGACATGGCTGCACGTCTCATCCTCCGTCATCAAATGGGAAAGACACTTGGCTACATTGGTTTCATACAGTTCCTGCAGCTGGCGACGTGAGGCAACCAGCCCTCTGGTGTCCATCCTGAGTACGAAGGTTTATGGGAACCATCTGGCTGAACCTTAGACCTAACCAACTGTTTGTGGATGATAACAATATTGAAGTAAAACATGTCAGACTCAGTTCTAACCTGGTGGACTGTAATCCCTCATAACCAAGTTCTGTGTCACATCTGTATCATGAGTGGTCGACCCTCCTGACCTGGGGTCATGACGGCGCTGGAACTCTCTGACCCATCTTGTGGCACATGACGCTTGGCCACACCTGGATGGCACATGACGCTTGGCCACACCTGGATGGCACATGACGCTTGGCCACACCTGGATGGCACATGACGCTTGGCCACACCTGGATGGCAAATGACGCTTGGCCACACCTGGATGGCATATGACGCTTGGCCACACCTGGACGGCACATGACGCTTGGCCACACCTGGATGGCACATGGCGCTTGGCCACACCTGGATGGCACATGACGCTTGGCCACACCTGGATGGCACATGACGCTTGGCCACACCTGGATGGCACATGACGCTTGGCCACACCTGGACGGCACATGACGCTTGGCCACACTGGATGGCACATGACGCTTGGCCACACTGGATGGCACATGACGCTTGGCCACACCTGGATGGCAAATGACGCTTGGCCACACCTGGACGGCACATGACGCTTGGCCACACCTGGATGGCACATGACGCTTGGCCACACCTGGACGGCACATGACGCTTGGCCACACCTGGATGGCACATGACGCTTGGCCACACCTGGATGGCACATGACGCTTGGCCACACCTGGATGGCACATGACGCTTGGCCACACCTGGATGGCACATGACGCTTGGCCACACCTGGACGGCACATGACGCTTGGCCACACCTGGATGGCAAATGACGCTTGGCCACACCTGGACGGCACATGACGCTTGGCCACACTGGATGGCACATGACGCTTGGCCACACCTGGACGGCACATGACGCTTGGCCACACTGGATGGCACATGACGCTTGGCCACACCTGGATGGCACATGACGCTTGGCCACACCTGGACGGCACATGACGCTTGGCCACACCTGGACGGCACATGACGCTTGGCCACACCTGGATGGCAAATGACGCTTGGCCACACCTGGACGGCACATGACGCTTGGCCACACCTGGATGGCAAATGACGCTTGGCCACACCTGGATGGCACATGACGCTTGGCCACACCTGGATGGCAAATGACGCTTGGCCACACCTGGATGGCACATGACGCTTGGCCACACCTGGATGGCACATGACGCTTGGCCACACCTGGACGGCACATGACGCTTGGCCACACCTGGATGGCACATGACGCTTGGCCACACCTGGACGGCACATGACGCTTGGCCACACCTGGATGGCACATGACGCTTGGCCACACTGGATGGCACATGACGCTTGGCCACACCTGGACGGCACATGACGCTTGGCCACACCTGGACGGCACATGACGCTTGGCCACACCTGGACGGCACATGACGCTTGGCCACACCTGGACGGCACATGACGCTTGGCCACACCTGGACGGCACATGACGCTTGGCCACACCTGGATGGCAAATGACGCTTGGCCACACCTGGACGGCACATGACGCTTGGCCACACCTGGATGGCACATGACGCTTGGCCACACCTGGACGGCACATGACGCTTGGCCACACCTGGATGGCAAATGACGCTTGGCCACACCTGGACGGCACATGACGCTTGGCCACACCTGGATGGCAAATGACGCTTGGCCACACCTGGACGGCACATGACGCTTGGCCACACTGGATGGCACATGACGCTTGGCCACACCTGGACGGCACATGACGCTTGGCCACACTGGATGGCACATGACGCTTGGCCACACCTGGACGGCACATGACGCTTGGCCACACTGGATGGCACATGACGCTTGGCCACACCTGGACGGCACATGACGCTTGGCCACACCTGGATGGCAAATGACGCTTGGCCACACCTGGACGGCACATGACGCTTGGCCACACCTGGATGGCACATGACGCTTGGCCACACCTGGACGGCACATGACGCTTGGCCACACCTGGATGGCACATGACGCTTGGCCACACCTGGACGGCACATGACGCTTGGCCACACCTGGATGGCACATGACGCTTGGCCACACCTGGATGGCAAATGACGCTTGGCCACACTGGATGGCACATGACGCTTGGCCACACCTGGATGGCACATGACGCTTGGCCACACCTGGACGGCACATGACGCTTGGCCACACCTGGACGGCACATGACGCTTGGCCACACCTGGATGGCAAATGACGCTTGGCCACACCTGGACGGCACATGACGCTTGGCCACACCTGGACGGCACATGACGCTTGGCCACACCTGGATGGCAAATGACGCTTGGCCACACCTGGACGGCACATGACGCTTGGCCACACCTGGATGGCACATGACGCTTGGCCACACCTGGATGGCACATGACGCTTGGCCACACTGGATGGCACATGACGCTTGGCCACACCTGGATGGCAAATGACGCTTGGCCACACTGGATGGCACATGACGCTTGGCCACACCTGGATGGCACATGACGCTTGGCCACACCTGGACGGCACATGACGCTTGGCCACACCTGGATGGCACATGACGCTTGGCCACACCTGGATGGCAAATGACGCTTGGCCACACCTGGATGGCAAATGACGCTTGGCCACACCTGGACGGCACATGACGCTTGGCCACACCTGGATGGCACATGACGCTTGGCCACACCTGGATGGCAAATGACGCTTGGCCACACCTGGATGGCACATGACGCTTGGCCACACCTGGATGGCAAATGACGCTTGGCCACACTGGATGGCACATGACGCTTGGCCACACCTGGATGGCACATGACGCTTGGCCACACCTGGACGGCACATGACGCTTGGCCACACCTGGACGGCACATGACGCTTGGCCACACCTGGATGGCACATGACGCTTGGCCACACCTGGACGGCACATGACGCTTGGCCACACCTGGACGGCACATGACGCTTGGCCACACCTGGACGGCACATGACGCTTGGCCACACTGGATGGCACATGACGCTTGGCCACACTGGATGGCACATGACGCTTGGCCACACCTGGATGGCACATGACGCTTGGCCACACTGGATGGCACATGACGCTTGGCCACACCTGGACGGCACATGACGCTTGGCCACACTGGATGGCACATGACGCTTGGCCACACCTGGACGGCACATGACGCTTGGCCACACCTGGATGGCAAATGACGCTTGGCCACACCTGGACGGCACATGACGCTTGGCCACACCTGGATGGCAAATGACGCTTGGCCACACCTGGACGGCACATGACGCTTGGCCACACTGGATGGCACATGACGCTTGGCCACACCTGGACGGCACATGACGCTTGGCCACACTGGATGGCACATGACGCTTGGCCACACTGGATGGCACATGACGCTTGGCCACACCTGGATGGCAAATGACGCTTGGCCACACCTGGATGGCACATGACGCTTGGCCACACCTGGATGGCAAATGACGCTTGGCCACACCTGGATGGCAAATGACGCTTGGCCACACCTGGATGGCAAATGACGCTTGGCCACACCTGGATGGCACATGACGCTTGGCCACACTGGATGGCACATGACGCTTGGCCACACCTGGACGGCACATGACGCTTGGCCACACCTGGACGGCACATGACGCTTGGCCACACCTGGATGGCAAATGACGCTTGGCCACACCTGGATGGCAAATGACGCTTGGCCACACCTGGATGGCAAATGACGCTTGGCCACACCTGGATGGCAAATGACGCTTGGCCACACCTGGATGGCACATGACGCTTGGCCACACCTGGATGGCAAATGACGCTTGGCCACACTGGATGGCACATGACGCTTGGCCACACCTGGATGGCACATGACGCTTGGCCACACCTGGATGGCACATGACGCTTGGCCACACCTGGATGGCACATGACGCTTGGCCACACCTGGACGGCACATGACGCTTGGCCACACTGGATGGCACATGACGCTTGGCCACACTGGATGGCACATGACGCTTGGCCACACTGGATGGCACATGACGCTTGGCCACACCTGGACGGCACATGACGCTTGGCCACACTGGATGGCACATGACGCTTGGCCACACCTGGATGGCACATGACGCTTGGCCACACCTGGATGGCAAATGACGCTTGGCCACACCTGGATGGCACATGACGCTTGGCCACACCTGGATGGCAAATGACGCTTGGCCACACCTGGATGGCACATGACGCTTGCCACACCTGGATGGCACATGACGCTTGGCCACACCTGGATGGCACATGACGCTTGGCCACACCTGGATGGCACATGACGCTTGGCCACACCTGGATGGCAAATGACGCTTGGCCACACCTGGATGGCAAATGACGCTTGGCCACACCTGGATGGCAAATGACGCTTGGCCACACCTGGATGGCACATGACGCTTGGCCACACCTGGATGGCAAATGACGCTTGGCCACACCTGGATGGCACATGACGCTTGGCCACACCTGGACGGCACATGACGCTTGGCCACACCTGGATGGCAAATGACGCTTGGCCACACCTGGATGGCACATGACGCTTGGCCACACCTGGATGGCACATGACGCTTGGCCACACCTGGATGGCAAATGACGCTTGGCCACACCTGGATGGCAAATGACGCTTGGCCACACTGGATGGCACATGACGCTTGGCCACACTGGATGGCACATGACGCTTGGCCACACCTGGATGGCAAATGACGCTTGGCCACACCTGGATGGCAAATGACGCTTGGCCACACTGGATGGCACATGACGCTTGGCCACACCTGGACGGCACATGACGCTTGGCCACACCTGGATGGCAAATGACGCTTGGCCACACCTGGATGGCAAATGACGCTTGGCCACACCTGGATGGCAAATGACGCTTGGCCACACTGGATGGCACATGACGCTTGGCCACACCTGGATGGCACATGACGCTTGGCCACACCTGGATGGCAAATGACGCTTGGCCACACTGGATGGCACATGACGCTTGGCCACACCTGGATGGCACATGACGCTTGGCCACACCTGGATGGCAAATGACGCTTGGCCACACCTGGATGGCACATGACGCTTGGCCACACTGGATGGCACATGACGCTTGGCCACACCTGGATGGCAAATGACGCTTGGCCACACCTGGATGGCACATGACGCTTGCCACACCTGGATGGCAAATGACGCTTGGCCACACCTGGATGGCAAATGACGCTTGGCCACACTGGATGGCACATGACGCTTGGCCACACCTGGATGGCAAATGACGCTTGGCCACACCTGGATGGCAAATGACGCTTGGCCACACTGGATGGCACATGACGCTTGGCCACACCTGGATGGCACATGACGCTTGGCCACACTGGATGGCACATGACGCTTGGCCACACCTGGATGGCAAATGACGCTTGGCCACACTGGATGGCACATGACGCTTGGCCACACCTGGATGGCACATGACGCTTGGCCACACCTGGATGGCAAATGACGCTTGGCCACACCTGGATGGCACATGACGCTTGGCCACACCTGGATGGCAAATGACGCTTGGCCACACCTGGATGGCAAATGACGCTTGGCCACACCTGGATGGCAAATGACGCTTGGCCACACCTGGATGGCAAATGACGCTTGGCCACACTGGATGGCACATGACGCTTGGCCACACCTGGATGGCAAATGACGCTTGGCCACACCTGGATGGCAAATGACGCTTGGCCACACCTGGATGGCAAATGACGCTTGGCCACACTGGATGGCACATGACGCTTGGCCACACTGGATGGCACATGACGCTTGGCCACACCTGGATGGCAAATGACGCTTGGCCACACCTGGATGGCAAATGACGCTTGGCCACACCTGGATGGCACATGACGCTTGGCCACACCTGGATGGCACATGACGCTTGGCCACACCTGGATGGCAAATGACGCTTGGCCACACCTGGATGGCAAATGACGCTTGGCCACACCTGGATGGCACATGACGCTTGGCCACACCTGGATGGCACATGACGCTTGGCCACACCTGGATGGCAAATGACGCTTGGCCACACCTGGATGGCAAATGACGCTTGGCCACACCTGGATGGCAAATGACGCTTGGCCACACCTGGATGGCAAATGACGCTTGGCCACACCTGGATGGCAAATGACGCTTGGCCACACCTGGATGGCAAATGACGCTTGGCCACACCTGGATGGCAAATGACGCTTGGCCACACCTGGACGGCACATGACGCTTGGCCACACCTGGATGGCAAATGACGCTTGGCCACACCTGGATGGCAAATGACGCTTGGCCACACCTGGATGGCACATGACGCTTGGCCACACCTGGATGGCAAATGACGCTTGGCCACACCTGGATGGCAAATGACGCTTGGCCACACTGGATGGCACATGACGCTTGGCCACACCTGGATGGCAAATGACGCTTGGCCACACCTGGATGGCACATGACGCTTGGCCACACCTGGATGGCAAATGACGCTTGGCCACACCTGGATGGCAAATGACGCTTGGCCACACCTGGATGGCAAATGACGCTTGGCCACACCTGGATGGCAAATGACGCTTGGCCACACTGGATGGCACATGACGCTTGGCCACACCTGGATGGCACATGACGCTTGGCCACACCTGGATGGCAAATGACGCTTGGCCACACTGGATGGCACATGACGCTTGGCCACACTGGATTTGTTCTCCTCTAGTAAGGTAATTTTCAGTCCACTGAAGAAGTCTGCCCCTTATTCTTGCCTTAGACCCAACTCCTTCACCAGCCTCCTATGTGCTACAACGTCATAATCGTCTACACGCACACAATATATTCCATTTTCACTGTTATCTTAACCTAAACTCATTATCTCCCGGTAGTGTACGAGATTTCTTACACGAGACCTCATTTCCCTGAATCCAGGTCGTCTCTCCCTTAAATAGTTCCTCCATTGTAATCAGGAATACAACTGCTTTCTTATGACTTGTTTTCCAGAATGTCACAGACCACATTTGTCGGAGCACAATTTCCCCAACTCCTTTGTTAAAGACAGGCATGACATTTGACTTCTTTCTGTCCCTTGGCGGCTCATCCTCCTCAAGCGACGTATTGAACACGACATCAAGCATATCTGCTGTACACTTGTTCCTCAAGCGATATATTGAACCATACATCAAGCGTATCTGCTGTACAACTGTTCAGCGTATATGAACATCGGTGAAGGGGGAAAATGGGAAAGTAATAACAGGTAGTGATGAAGTGAGTATTTTGAAGGGTTGTTGAATGAGTTAAATGATAGAGTGATAGATATAGGGTATTTTGGTCGGGGTGGTGTGCGAAGTGATAGGGTCAGGGAGAATGATTTGGTAAACAGAGAAGAGGTAGTGAAAGCACTGCGGAAGATGAAAGCCGGCAAGGCGGCGGGTTTGGATGGTATTGCAGTAGAATTTATCAAAAAAGAGGGAGACTGTGTTAATGATTAGTTGGTAAGGATATTCAAAGTATGTATGGATCATGGTGAATTGCCTGAGGATTGGTGGAATGCATGCATTGTACCATTGTACAAAGGCAAAGGGGATAAAGGTGAGTCTTCAAACTACAGAAACATAAGTGTGTTAAGCATTCCTGGGATATCATAAGGGAGGGTACTGATTGAGAAGGTGAAGGCATGTACAGAGCATCAGCTTGGGAAGGAGCAGTGTGGTGTCAGAAGTGGTAGAGGCTGTGTGGATCAGGTGTTTCTCTGAAGAATGTGTAAGAGAAATACTTAGAAAAACAGATGATTTTGTATATAGCATTTATGGATCTGGAGAAGGCATATGATAGGGTTGATAGAGATGCTTTGTGGAACGTCTTAAAAGTATATGGTGTGGGAGGTACGTTACCAGAAGCAGTGAGAAGTTTTTTCCAAGGATATTTGCGAGTGGGAAGAGAGGAGAGTGATTGGTTCCCGATGAATTTCGGTCGAAGGCAGAGTTGTGTGATGTCCCCATGGTTGTTTGATTTGTTTACTGAGGGGGTTGTTAGGGAGGTAAATATAAGAGTTTTGGAGAGAGAGAGGGGCGAGTGTGCAGTCTGTTGGGGATGAGAGGGGCTGGAAAGTGTCAGTTGTTGTTCGCCGATAGTGACTGATTCGACTGAGAAACTGCAGAGGTTGGTGACTGAGTTTGCAAAAGTGTGTGAAAGGAGAAAGTTGGGAGCAAATGTGAATAAGAGCAAGTGATGTTCAGTATTGTTGAGGGACATGTTAACTGAGATGTAAGCTTGAATGGAGAAAAATTGGAGGAAGTGAAGTGTTTTAGATATCTGAGAGTGGACTTAGCAGCGGATGGAACCTTGGAAGCAGAATCGAGTCACAGGGTGGGGGAGAGGACTAAGGTTCTTGGAGTGATGAAGAATGTGTGGAAAAAGAGAACGTTATCTTGGAGAGCGAAAATAGGTATGTTTGAAGGAATAGTGGTTCCAACAATGTTATATGGCTGCGAGGCATGGGCTATATAAAGGTTTGTACGGAGGAGGGTGGATGTGTTGGAAATGAAATGTTTGAGGACAATATGTGGTGTGAGGTGGTTTGATCGAGTAAGTAATGAAAGGGTAAGAGAGATGTGTTGAAATATAAAGAGTGTGGTTGAGAGAGCAGCAGAGGGTGTATTGAAATGGTCTGGACATATAAAGAGAATGAGTGAGGAAAGATTGACAAAGAGGATGTATGCGTCAGAAGTGGAGGGAACAAGGAGAAGCGGCAGACCAAACTGGAGGTGGAAGGATGGAGTGAAAAATTTTTTGAGCGATCGGTGCCTGAATATACAGGAGGATGAGAGGCGTGCGAAGAATATAGTGAATTGGAACGATGTGGTATACCGGGGTCAACGTGCTGTTAATGGACTGCACCAGGGCATGCGAAACGTCTGGGGTAAACCAAGGAATGGTGTGTGGGGCCTGGATGTGGATAGGGATCTGTGGTTTCGGTGTACTGTACATGACAGCTAGAGACTGAGTGTGAACAAATGTGGCCTTTTTTGCCTGTATTCCTGGCGCTACCTCGCTAAAGCAGGGGAGAGTGATACTGTTTCTTGTGGGGCGGGGTAGCGCTAGGAATGGATGAAGGCAAGCATGAATATGTACATGTTGCATATATGTATGTCTGTGTATGCATACGTGTATATGCATATATATGTATATGTGCGTGTAGGGCGTTTATGTATATATATATATATATATATATATATATATACCTCGCTGACGTGGGAATAAGCGATATGAACTGACTGTTATATTTCTTGTGTCTCCCCTGATGATGTGATTATTACACGAAAGTGCACTTGGGAGCTTATCGTGTTTCATTTTCCCCTTGGACTCTTAGGAATATATATATATATATATATATATATATATATATATATATATATATATATATATATATATATATATATATATATATATAACCATCACACAGCACCTTGTTAAGTGCTCTGGCGTCCCATACTCTGGCGTCCAATACTCTGGTGTCCCATACTCTGGCGTCCCATGCTCTGGTGTCCCATGCTCTGGCGTCCCATGCTCTGGTGTCCCATGCTCTGGTGTCCCATGCTCTGGCGTCCCATGCTCTGGTGTCCCATGCTCTGGTGTCCCATGCTCTGGCGTCCCATGCTCTGGTGTCCCATGCTCTATGTGTGTGTGTGTGTGTGTGTGTGTGTGCGTAGGCAGCAGCAGGGAGGGGGGAAGGGGGGTTGCGTCCCACATAACCATTTAACGTGTTTGTTCCTGTGAGGTCGTAACTGCCTCTTAATCAACAGCCAATCAGCAGTAGCCTTCGTCCGCCATCCAATGCCATTATGATCGCCATCCAGAGCCTTGTGATCGGAAGTTTTGCCTGTGCTTTCCTTAATTCTCGGCTAACCCACAATTAGCTGCACGTTCTAAAATTAGGCGTAGCAAGGCTATCGGAAGCCGACGTGAATAGCCACTCATGATGGCGCGGGAGGTGCCCAAGCCAATCGGAAACGCTGATGATTATTTGTGGTAATGGCTCGTGTTGATGATGGTAATGAAAGGGACCTGCCACGACACACGGTGAGGCCGGGGCCGCAGCACAGCTGGAACCTGACAACATTTGGTTCCGGAAGATGGTTGTCATGTGGTCAGGTCAGGTCAGGTTAGGTTAGGTTAGGTTAGGTTAGGTTAGGTTAGGTTAGCTACGGGTCAACACATCGAGAAACATGTATTGATGATGCGGGCGAGACACGTGTGAGACATGACAGTGTCCAGGAGCATTACTCTGACGTGTGGTCAGGTCATGTTCAATGACCACAGTTAGCATGTCAAGGTCGTGGTCAGGGGTCATATACCACTACCATGGACGAACATGACTACTATATAGTAGTAGAGCCAGGCCACATACCACCCACAACCTGCACACATCTTACATTTCTCTCTTACAGAAACGAATTTTGTTCACAGGAAGAACAGATGTTTGAGGTGGGGGAAGTGTGGGGTAGGGGGAGTGGGGCATCTAGGGTAGGGCAGGTGCCCTGGCCACCACTTGAAGGGGGCGCCACTCAACAGGTTTGGTTTTCGACCTATGCTGCCCGACTGACATTTCTAACGGGTTGATTTTGTGAGATAAAAAACCAACTCGTCTACTTTTCAACCATAGTAATATATTGCTACTATCAGTTGCATTACCGCTTCTACGTTACAATTTTGATCAAATAAGACTTTAAATCTTTAAGAGTTTATAGAAATTTAAGTTTGGCCTAACTCTTCGACAGTTTATAACTACACTGTACATATTTTCATAAACATCCACTGTATGTACATTTTTAATCAAGCCAGGGGCGCAATTTCAGCGCTTGCCACAGGCGCTATTTCCCCTAGATACGCCACTGTGTGTGCGTGTGGGGGGGGGGGGGGGTGACGTACGTAGAGTGAGTGGTAGCGGAAGTTCATGTATGAACGACCACCATGATGGACAGAATAGAAAAGTTATGTACCACAGACCAAAGAGAAGCAGAAAAACCAAACGAATGAAGTTTAAAATGTAAACCATCACACAGCACCTTGTTAAGTGCTCTGGCGTCCCATACTCTGGCGTCCAATACTCTGGTGTCCCATACTCTGGCGTCCCATGCTCTGGTGTCCCATGCTCTGGCGTCCCATGCTCTGGTGTCCCATGCTCTGGTGTCCCATGCTCTGGCGTCCCATGCTCTGGTGTCCCATGCTCTGGCGTCCCATGCTCTGGCGTCCCATGCTCTGGCGTCCCATGCTCTGGTGTCCCATGCTCTGGTGTCCCATGCTCTGGCGTCCCATGCTCTGGCGTCCCATACTCTGGTGTCCCATACTCTGGTGTCCCATACTCTGGTGTCCCATACTCTGGTGTCCCATGCTCTGGCGTCCCATGCTCTGGTGTCCCATACTCTGGTGTCCCATACTCTGGTGTCCCATGCTCTGGTGTCCCATGCTCTGGCGTCCCATGCTCTGGCGTCCCATACTCTGGTGTCCCATACTCTGGCGTCCCATACTCTGGCGTCCCATACTCTGGTGTCCCATACTCTGGTGTCCCATACTCTGGCGTCCCATACTCTGGTGTCCCATACTCTGGCGTCCCATACTCTGGCGTCCCATACTCTGGTGTCCCATACTCTGGTGTCCCATGCTCTGGTGTCCCATACTCTGGTGTCCATCGACACGAGGAATAATTGAATAAGTCACAGGGAGAAAGACCAGAGGCGACAGTCGTAAGAGATGCCCAGCAGACGTAGCGCTGCGACAAGTGAGAGAGAGAGAGAGAGAGAGAGAGAGAGAGAGAGAGAGAGAGAGAGAGAGAGAGGGGGGGGGGAGAATGATGAGTCTTCATGACTGAAGAAAGCAAAAGTAATGGTGATGGGCTGGTAGTCAGAAGGTTGTTTACTTGGGTCTGGTTGTTTACTTGGGTCTGGTTGTTTACTTGGGTCTGGTTGTTTACTTGGGTCTGGTTGTCTGACAATGAAACAGCAAAACCGAATTTTCAACTCAATGACATTCCTCACAATCTCCATGAAACTGTTTACTTGTCTACTTTTGTTTATCCAAAGTAAAATAATATAAATGAAATAAAATCATATGGAAAGGTTAAACTTTAGATAGTTGACAT
Organism: Panulirus ornatus; assembly: GCF_036320965.1. NCBI lineage: Eukaryota > Metazoa > Arthropoda > Malacostraca > Decapoda > Palinuridae > Panulirus > Panulirus ornatus. The sequence continues at coordinate 1,856,296 of NC_092234.1, forward strand.
CCACGAGCATAGAAATCATGAGAATGAAAAGGAAACCCCAGTACAGCGAGGCAGGTGGAGGTGGACCAGCGGCGCCGGCCGGGGATCATCGCTGCCCAGTTTGGTGTTGACGTGAGGGGCGGCCCACGCTGCCTGCAGCCACGGCTTTGATCACCAGCTTCTTGTATTGGTGAAGCCAAGCGATGGCTGCTACCCAATCCACCCGCATTCAGACACCCCACAAGAAGCATCCGCTCGGAAAACACGGCTCCATGTCAACATATGGACTATACGGGTCATTGCAACACTCGTCCATAGAGTGGCGAGCTTCGGGCCGACCCACGCTGACTGCCAGCCAAAAACACTTTCTCTTGTTTATCGTTTAGGGTTGAGACTTGCTCCTGTGAATACTGGAGGCAGCTGGTGCAGCACAGGAAGCAACTGCAGCCGAGGCAAAAGTGCGTCAAGAAGCTGTGTAGTGAAGAGTTACATGAGAGTGTGGCATGACTGCTCCAGAGCCAAGCAGTGTCAACATTCCAGGGTCAGCAGACATCTTGACGTTGTTGTCGCCCGACTTAGGCTGACCTAGTGACAGTCAAGGGAGTTTGTTCCTCTAGTCGGTAATACAGAGACCAAATATAAACTTGGCCAACACAGCTCCACCTACACCCAGCAACGTTAAGTACTTCACTGTCGTAAAATCAGTGACTTCAGTGATCATTTCTATCACAGGTCACAAGATATATGTATATATTTCATCCATAACAATGTTCTACTTCAGCTACATGAACAATATCCACACTTTACTTATTGTAAATGGTTCACTTGTTATATATTTTGATACGTACTGTAATAATTTTTGTTCAAATGCTGTAAAATGACTTATCATGTAAACTAACGAGCAATTAATTCAATGTTGCTCAATCTTTGTTAATACTTTGCTCAGTACGTTACTATAGCGTCAGCTGGTCACTGAGGCCCACTCACTACAGGTTTCATGCATTCCGTATCCTCTTTTGCGTCGCCGTCCACACGATAGGTAGGTAGGTAGCAGCCAGCACACAGTAAATCATCCGCTTGCGCGGCAAATATCAAAATCAATTGTGTCACCAACCATACCCACGTGGTGGTAGCGACTCACGACTCATGAAGGTGTAAACTACCATGACACATCCTTATCATCATTTTCGTCATCAATACACCAAACATGACAAGAGGAACCAGCGAATGATGAATGTCTGACAGGTGACGACAGTTGTGAGCTCACTTAGGGAGGAAACCCTTCCGTCAACCTACCCTCCTTCCTAGTTTCTAGTGAAGACCTTCCTGGATGAGCAGCATTCTCCTACTTGAGGCCTCCACCACTGTGTGTGTGTGTGTGTGTGTGTGTGTGTGTGTGTGTGTGTGTGTGTGTGTGTGTGTCAGCGGGTAAGGCAAGTCTCTTGTTCCTCCATTGGATTCCTAGAAATGTTTCCGCTACGTTAGCATCATCATCATGTGGCGGCGCCGCCTAAATTGGCCCTCCAGGCATGGCGACTGAGACGTCTGTTGCCACATTATACATCTTTCACAACAACTCTGCCTTCTTGATGATACTTGAACCTTTTCTTCCTGCCTCTCTCTCTCTCTCTCTCTCTCTCTCTCTCTCTCTCTCTCTCTCTCTCTCTCTCTCTCTCTCTCCAACACATAATCAACGCTTCAGCACACAATACTCAAGACCCCAGCACACGACAGGTTACGGGACGCTTGTATGTACAGAAACGTCCGATAATCACTGAAACCTTCAAGAGAACATTGGACGGTTGGTCACACAGCTCCAGATGAACTGCAAAAAGATTGTCCATGTCTGGAGAGTAATACTAAATATTAAATATGTTTATGTAAGTGGCTCAGTGATGTACACAAATGACAAAAGGAAAACCAATGTCAGTTTGCCTTGTATTCAATCTTAGGAGAATTTCATTGGTAATGGTAACCCATTGTAACACTGCGATAACTCACAAGCCGCTAACTTGTGTACGATACGACGCGATCCGACGTACAAATGTTCTTGTGAATTTTTCTTCGTCGTCTTAGCGAGCTTCCCCTCCCACCTCGCCTGGCTCCACCCATCTGTCTGTGTCTCATGTCTGTCCGGTACTGGCGCGTAGGTGCGGGATCTCCCTCCCGGTACCGGCCAGTGTTTCCTGAAGGGACACACTCATCATCTCTACAGATTCTTAGTTGAATGGTGAATTGTTGGCCGCCTGGCGCAGGTCATGTGCGTACTGAGCGTGGCCAGTCATCATCACGTGGATGAGAACCTTACCTGTGTGGCCAAGGCCAGTGCTCTCAGAAGGGTGGCCCCTCGCCCCGCGCTGAGAGGCTCCTGCCCAGTCATGTCTCATAAGGATCGGTCGTTTTACAAGAACCCATCATGCTCGGGATCACGTCGGGCAGGTCGCTCCTCTCACTATGTCACTCAGCTCCCCTGATGACTACCCTCACCCCGGCTGCTGTAGAATGATGCCATCACTTGCAGCCTGGGGTGTCTACGTCTGCTGGTAGCCCTGCCCACACCAGTGGTAGCCCAGGGGATGTGCACGTGGTTCAGGTCATGGTATTCCTATTCCTCCAGTAAACATTTTGGTCCGCGTGTCATGTATTTCTTGTACGGGAGCTGGTGTGATGGCTGCTCCATCTGAGAACTATCGGATGTGATGGCAAGTCGTTGGGTCTCGCGTCACAAGCGGTCAAGAGTTTTTCTTGGAGAATAAACATTATTATTGTTGCTGTCACTTGTGTGACTTGTATTTGAATCGAGAATCCACGTCATCCACGAATGGCAACGGCTGCCGGGTCTCTCCTCCTGTGTTGTCTCTTGATGGCACCCAACTCAGGCTCTGTGACACTCACGACCCACTGCACCGTCCCGGGACACGTACACTACTGGCGGGACGGCCGCGTCCTAGTGGGTTCTGTCTGTCCTCTACAGGTCACGGGATGATCCCAGCACATACTACTGCTCCCAGCGTGGGACTGGGCGAGACAGTATGATTCCAAGCACCTACTCGTAGTCCCAATGTGGAACTGGACGGGACAATAAGACATCATGAATGAGTAACTACATTCCACACAATGTAGTGATGACTGCGCTAGTTACAACAAGAGGCAGAATAGTACACATGATGACGTTTTATATAAATACAAGAAAGAAAACCGAGTCCCGCTATGACGTATGCTCACCAACCAAACCAAATGGACGAAACAGAAAAAATCCAAAATCACTTCTCGAGCAAAATGAAGGTGACGGTACATACGAATTATCATAAGCAGCCGCAAGTAACTCAAGTATTGAAGAGAGAAGAGAAAGACACATGATAAGGAAGGTATGGCAGAGTAGGAAGGAAGAATGGACAATATTGTGAGATAAACCACATAACCTCATCAGTAAAGTGACTATCATGAACAATAACCTGAACAATATCATGAACAATATCCTGAACAATAACCTGAACAATATCATGAACAATATCATGAACAATATCCTGAACAATAACCTGAACAATATCATGAACAATATCATGAACAATATCCTGAACAATAACCTGAACAATATCATGAACAATATCATGAACAATATCATGAACAATTTCATGAACAATATCCTGAACAATATCCTGAACAATATCATGAACAATATCCTGAACAATAACCTGAACAATATCCTGAACAATAACCTGAACAATATCCTGAACAATATCCTGAACAATATCCTGAACAATATCCTGAACAATAACCTGAACAATATCATGAACAATATCATGAACAATATCCTGAACAATAACCTGAACAATATCCTGAACAATAACCTGAACAATATCATGAACAATATCATGAACAATATCCTGAACAATAACCTGAACAATATCATGAACAATATCCTGAACAATATCCTGAACAATATCCTGAACAATAACCTGAACAATATCATGAACAATATCCTGAACAATAACCTGAACAATATCATGAACAATATCCTGAACAATATCCTGAACAATATCCTGAACAATATCATGAACAATATCCTGAACAATAACCTGAACAATATCATGAACAATATCATGAACAATATCATGAACAATATCCTGAACAATATCCTGAACAATATCCTGAACAATATCCTGAACAATAACCTGAACAATATCATGAACAATATCCTGAACAATATCCTGAACAATATCATGAACAATATCCTGAACAATATCCTGAACAATATCCTGAACAATATCCTGAACAATAACCTGAACAATATCATGAACAATATCATGAACAATATCCTGAACAATAACCTGAACAATAACCTGAACAATATCATGAACAATATCCTGAACAATATCATGAACAATATCCTGAACAATAACCTGAACAATATCATGAACAATATCCTGAACAATATCCTGAACAATATCCTGAACAATAACCTGAACAATATCATGAACAATATCATGAACAATATCCTGAACAATAACCTGAACAATATCATGAACAATATCCTGAACAATATCCTGAACAATAACCTGAACAATAACCTGAACAATATCATGAACAATATCCTGAACAATAACCTGAACAATAACCTGAACAATATCCTGAACAATATCCTGAACAATATCCTGAACAATAACCTGAACAATATCCTGAACAATATCCTGAACAATATCCTGAACAATAACCTGAACAATATCATGAACAATATCATGAACAATATCCTGAACAATAACCTGAACAATATCATGAACAATATCCTGAACAATATCCTGAACAATAACCTGAACAATAACCTGAACAATATCATGAACAATACCTAAGGTTATGCAACAAAACTCTCTGTGTTCCCGCAAGACAGGGGGACGGACAGAGTAATGACTGTTGACCATCATCATCATCATCATCATCATCAGCGAGACCCAAGCAATGAACACCAGCAGGAACACCTACTCATGGGTTGTCAACCTCCTGCAGCTTCATGTTGTCCTGGTCAGGCTTCCAGGTAACCGCCACCACCTGAGGCGAACGAGCCACACCACTGACCTGAATGACTGACTGACATCAACATGACTATCTTGGAAATTTTTCAGAGGGTCACTAGGGTACATCTCCTACCAGGGAGGCAGTGCCACACTAGAGGCTTCCTCTACCAGGGAGGCAGTGCCACACTAGAGGCTTCCTCTACCAGGGAGGCAGTGCCACACTAGAGGCTTCCTCTACCAGGGAGGCAGTGCCACACTAGAGGCTTCCTCTACCAGGGAGGAAGTGCCACACTAGAGGCTTCCTCTACCAGGGAGGCAGTGCCACACTAGAGGCTTCCTCTACCAGGGAGGCAGTGCCACACTAGAGGCTTCCTCTACCAGGGAGGCAGTGCCACACTAGAGGCTTCCTCTACCAGGGAGGCAGTGCCACACTAGAGGCTTCCTCTACCAGGGAGGCAGTGCCACACTAGAGCGTAATCAGGCCTTCCTTGCACAAACCACAAACACAGCCTAGCCCGAGTGCCAAGCCTGGCAAGTATGTGAGGCACTGGTGCCAACCCTGGCAAGTGTGAGGCACTGGTGCTAACCCTGGCAAGTGTGAGGCACTGGTGCTAACCCTGGCAAGTGTGAGGCACTGGTGCTAACCCTGGCAAGTGTGAGGCACTGGTGCTAACCCTGGCAAGTATGTGAGGCACTGGTGCTAACCCTGGCAAGTGTGAGGCACTGGTGCTAACCCTGGCAAGTATGTGAGGCACTGGTGCCAACCCTGGCAAGTGTGAGGCACTGGTGTTAACCCTGGCAAGTATGTGAGGCACTGGTGCCAACCCTGGCAAGTGTGAGGCACTGGTGCTAACCCTGGCAAGTGTGAGGCACTGGTGCTAACCCTGGCAAGTGTGAGGCACTGGTGCTAACCCTGGCAAGTATGTGAGGCACTGGTGCCAACCCTGGCAAGTGTGAGGCACTGGTGCTAACCCTGGCAAGTGTGAGGCACTGGTGCCAACCCTGGTAAGTGTGAGGCACTGGTGCTAACCCTGGCAAGTATGTGAGGCACTGGTGCCAACCCTGGCAAGTATGTGAGGCACTGGTGCTAACCCTGGCAAGTATGTGAGGCACTGGTGCTAACCCTGGCAAGTGTGAGGCACTGGTGCCAACCCTGGCAAGTATGTGAGGCACTGGTGCTAACCCTGGCAAGTGTGAGGCACTGGTGCCAACTCTGGCAAGTATGTGAGGCACTGGTGCTAACCCTGGCAAGTGTGAGGCACTGGTGCCAACCCTGGCAAGTATGTGAGGCACTGGTGCTAACCCTGGCAAGTGTGAGGCACTGGTGCCAACCCTGGCAAGTATGTGAGGCACTGGTGCTAACCCTGGCAAGTGTGAGGCACTGGTGCTAACCCTGGCAAGTGTGAGGCACTGGTGCTAACCCTGGTAGGTGTGGGAGGCACTGGTGCTAACCCTGGCAAGTGTGAGGCACTGGTGCTAACCCTGGTAGGTGTGGGAGGCACTGGTGCTAACCATGGTAGGTGTGGGAGGCACTGGTGCTAACCCTGGCAAGTGTGAGGCACTGGTGCTAACCCTGGTAGGTGTGGGAGGCACTGGTGCTAACCCTGGTAGGTGTGGGAGGCACTGGTGCTAACCCTGGTAGGTGTGGGAGGCACCTCAGTAAACTTGGGAGGAACACTTGAGGTACCTGACACCCTTCGCCTCCCGTACCCTCCTCTCCAAGAATCACTTGACTCATCAAGACAACATTTTCTTCCCTTGTGACCAAGAACAATAAAACAACCCACTCAAAGCCTACAGCAACTACTACTACTACTAGTAGTAGTAGTATAGTACTACTACTACTACTACTACTACTATTACTACTAATACTACTTACTACTACTACTGCTGCTGCTGCTTCTACTGCTGCTACTACTAGTACTACTACTACTACTACTACTACTAATACTACTACTACTACTACTAATACTACTACTACTAATAATAATACTACTACTACTAATAATAATAATACTGAATTCGTAGTTAAGTATATAAAATTATCAGAGAGAATATCGGCGGTGTTTGTCTTAGATTCTAATGCTGTATCATATGTGTGGCCGGCCTGAGTGGTCAGAGTTGGGTGTATGTGTTCCTGATGGTGTGGTAGGCCGCCCCTGGGTACAGTGGTAGGCCGCCCCTGGGTAGGGTCGTGGGCCATTATCCTTAAGGTCAATTTCGTTGCTGGTGCCCATGGCAAAGTAGTGTCCCCACCTTCCAGTGTCCCCACCTTCCAGTGTCCCCACCTTCCATGGTGGATATTGTTCATGAGAAGACCATCCTAATGTTCCCACCAACCTGTGGGAGGCCAGAGGTGAGGAGGGAAGTCCCTGCACAAGGTACTCACTGAGGAAGACCAGCAGAGGACAGGTGGGGGGGGGGGGGGGGGGGAGCCATACACCTCACGTGTGTCTCGAGGAGGAGGAGGAGGAGGAGGAGTAGATGTACACTGTAACAGAGGTGGGCTGGTGGTGGTGGGTGAGGGAGGTCAGATGTTGTAGGCTCGATGTATACCCAGGTGAATACAGGTGTTGTTGTTTCTTATGGGATTGTTGTTGTTGTTGTTGCTGCTGTAGTAGTATTGTTGTGGTGGTGGTGGTCATGGGGAAAAAATATTGTTGAAGTCTTTTCCTCACAATGGTTCATAATTTTGGCGAATTTGTGCGTCCTTCCCTCCCGCACCACCACCGTGTTGAGGAGGATGACACGGTCGCACCTGCAGCCGCCACATTCACACCCGCGCTGCCATCCACTTGCTCACCCTCTCCACTACTGACGACCGTGACCTGTGACCTCCCGGGCCCTCGCCAGGACAGGACGTGCACTGTGGCACGCTGGGCCGCGAGCAGGTCTGGCCTGTATCTGCATCATGCATTACACCACCAGCATCAGTAGGAGACATTCTGGTAGGTTCCTCACGGTGATATTCAAGAACCACCATAATCATCTTCCTGGGAGAGAGAGAAATAAAACCAGGAATGGGCGAGAAAAATCCACCAGTATATGACAAGCCGCCATATGTACAACACCCAGACACCATCACATGATCAGCCGTCAAACACATCAACAAAACCTGGCCAGGTCTACTGCACACCTGAGGCCACACCTGGCCAGGTCTACTGCACACCTGAGGCCACACCTGGCCAGGTCTACTGCACACCTGAGGCCACACCTGGCCAGGTCTACCCCAGATTCGTTTGTGCTAATATGAGCTTTTCAACCAGATCTGTGTTCTCAAAACAATATGGAAAATTGTAGGTAATAGCTCACACTATATTTCATCCCTAACCCCACCCAAAAAAAAAAAAAAAAATGCTTTAAAATAGAAATACAGCATAATGAAACGCTTCTATACTTGACATAATTTTGGCAAATATATCATAGTGCTTCTCCAAGCAGAGAGATACCCATTAAATACTAAGTCAATAATCACAGGATGTCCACAGAGGAAGCATCTAAATGCTCCATTAAAAGCCTTTATGACACCCGAGCAATATTTGAACCCCAGCTTCGTATACATCTTATGCTGAGGTTTTCAAGCCAATTTATTACACTCAGAAAAATAATACAATTCGTAAGCAACAGTTCAGGATTTTTTTTCTTTTTATCCCAAAAAGGATCAAGTAAAGTGATTCCTCAGCTGCGACACAAACCATATGAGAGATGGTGAGAATTAAACTTGTTCTACCTGAGGAAGAGGCGCCTCCGGGGTAAATAAACAGATTTTTTTTAAATATTTGAAAGATTCAACAACTTCCAAGCTGAAATTTCTTCCCAGTAGCGCCAGCATTACCGGCGTGAGGTAATGCACTAAAACTTGGAGGTGACCCAGTTTACCCGGACTGTACACAATATTTCTTGACCAACGACACTACGGAGACGTGCAATACGTTGCCAGTAAACACTGTTCACAGCAACTCCTCAATATCTTCAAAATTAGACTCGATCATCACTTGTCGTTCTCCGGTATCTAATAACTCATTAAATCAGTTATCATAATGCATTGGTATATCATGCTATCTTCTCAACCACTGATCTCTCCCTGGCCACACTGCCGTAACATACCAACATTTGTTATCCTTTTTTCCCCCAATAACGCACTCGTGGGCCACTCACTCAGGCCTCCTGTGGTCTGTCTTCCTCATGTAAACCCGACCCCAGCCACTACAGGTTCCTGGTCTACCTGACGTGACCTATACCCTGCAGGTCCCTGACCTGGTTGAACTGACCCCAGCCCCCTCCAGGTCCACGATCTGGTTGACATGATCCTCTCCAGGTCTCTGGTCAGGTCAGTGTGGTCTTGGACAAGGGAGACTCCGCTTCAGGACTTCAAAATCTCTTGTAAGGTCAGGTCAGGTCACAAGCATGCCTGGCTGTGAACTGGTGGCCGTAGTAAAGAAGACCTGCCAGGTCACGAAGTATTTCCACTAGCGAGACTGTAGTCACACATGACCACGAGAGGGGAAGGCTGGGGGTGGGTGGGGGGCTGCCAGAGCACCATCCTAACCTTAACTCTCAATTATTAACAATAAGCGAGTATGGGAGACGGCCCCAGGTGGGGGCTGCGGGCTGTTCCACGCTGGATGGTGGCGCCTCATCAGCCCAACTGTCTCTCTGTCCTCCAGCTGTCTCTGGGAGAACCTTCCAAAATATCTGGGTTACTTCCTTACATATTGGGGGGGGGGGGGGGGGCAGACACACACACACACACACACACACACACACTAACTGTAACAGCAAGGACCGGCCCGGGGTTGGGCCCGTAAGGGACGGAATCCTGGCCGCTGCAGCAGGACCACAACCAGACCCAGCTATTCATCCTCACTTCGGGTTTGGTTGATAAATGGATATCTTTTTAGACAAAAAAAAATTCTAAAAATTTCAAGTTTGAAAACTGAAGTTCAACACAACATGATACTTCAATACTTGATATAATAATAAAATCATATAATAATAATAATAATAATAATAATAATAATAATAATAATAATAATGATAATAATAATAATAATAATAATAATAATAATAATCATCTTTCTCTTATGACATACCAAATATATAGGAAATTAATTATCAAGGAATATTCTAACCACGTCAGTCATCATTTGATACTTAACTACAAGACTTGATGGTTCACAAAACTATATTTCAATGCTAAAATTATATTCATCATGGAAGGTAAGTTGTACAATAAACTACATTTGTTGACGGACGATAAATAGTGAAGAATGTAGGTAATATTTCATAGTAATTTTCATCCGAAATCATTTTTTTCTAAACTGGAATAAAACATAATTACATAATTCTATAATGGAAATGATACAGCAAAATATTCCATAATGTTTTCTGCAGGCGAAACATAATGAAAAATTAGGAAGCCAATAATGATAAATGAGTCATGTAAAGTATAACGTCCTGCTTTCCCTGACCAACAGATACTAATCAAAGATGAAGGAAATGATCATTGAATATCTTAATCATGTAATCAATCAAATACTTTGTTACAAGACTTCGTGGTCAAACAAAACACAATTACATAGAAACTTGAACTGTTGGTGAATAATCATATATGATGTTAAGAAGAGATTGGATGAAGGGGAAGAAGATGGATCAAAAACTCAGAGAAAAATGAAAGAATGAAACTGGAAGGATCAAGTTGGGTAAGCTATAGGTAGTTATACAGACGGAGGACCTGAAGGCATGACTACTGGTGGAGGAAGTTAAGAAACTAAGGAATGTGTCACCAAAACAAATAAGAAAAGTGTCATCAAATGGCCGAAGATATTGACGAAAATAAACATAATAACAACATGATAAAAAGATGAACTAGCTGAAGGGATTGAGAAAGAATGTAACCAGAGGAAGGAAGACACAATGAATGACCAACACCAGGCTCAGTGTCGGCAAGATATCCTCAGAATCTCCTTGAGACACAATAACAAGAGGAAATTCCTCAAATACACAGACGGAGACGGTACGTAGTTAAGGAGGGGAAACAGCAGCAAACCCCTAGCTTGTTGAACAGACAAGAGAAGACACTGGCTGATGCACAGATCTGGTCACACTGACACACAAGCACGTGGGTGGGAAATTATAAAGCAAAGATAAACAGAAACATCCACGACTGATGACACACCTAGAAAAGTATGTGTAGTGTATGACGGCTGCTTGAAGAAGGAAGACTGTAGACATGGCCAATACTGATTCTGAAATAAAAGACAAAAAGAGGCAGGCAGGCAGGAAGACAGGCAGGCAGTGTCACCACAGAAAGGAACGACTATCTTCACTCTGGAAATATGTAGCTAGAAGGTACTATGGCAGGCAAGGAGGAATTCACTGGTGCTGGATAATGGCCGGAGAGATACAGACGTTTGGTGCAGGTCAGGTCATCCAACCCCGCCAGTACCCCTGGCAGGTCAATAAGGTTGTCAGGTGAACGTCATAAGGATAATAATGTATACAAATCCAGATGGCCAAGTGTTACGGGTCGGGTGACCCACCTGGCACACACCCTGACGCCCATACCTGTCACAACCACTGTAACTGAGGACCAGGAGTCAGGCCAGCCAGGGCGGAGTGGACGACGAGTCAAGCCAAGATGAGTAGACTATAGACGTCCAGTGAGGATGATGAGTCAAGCAAGCAGGAGGAGAATCAAGTGACTTCTCTAATAAGGATAAGTTGACTTCCTTGGACAGCATGAGTCACCATGAACCAACATAGTGAGGGAAGGCTTCCTGGTCACCATGAACCAACATAGTGAGGGAAGGCTTCCTGGTCACCATGAACCAACATAGTGAGGGAAGGCTTCCTGGTCACCATGAACCAACATAGTGAGGGAAGGCTTCCTGGTCACCATGAACCAACATAGTGAGGGGAGGCTTCCTGGTCACCATGAACCAACATAGTGAGGGAAGGCTTCCTGGTCACCATGAACCAACATAGTGAGGGGAGGCTTCCTGGTCACCATGAACCAACATAGTGAGGGGAGGCTTCCTGGTCACCATGAACCAACATAGTGAGGGAAGGCTTCCTGGTCACCATGAACCAACATAGTGAGGGAAGGCTTCCTGGCCACCATGAACCAACATAGTGAGGGAAGGCTTCCTGGCCACCATGAACCAACATAGTGAGGGAAGGCTTCCTGGTCACCATGAACCAACATAGTGAGGGAAGGCTTCCTGGTCACCATGAACCAACATAGTGAGGGGAGGCTTCCTGGTCACCATGAACCAACATAGTGAGGGGAGGCTTCCTGGTCACCATGAACCAACATAGTGAGGGGAGGCTTCCTGGCCACCATGAACCAACATAGTGAGGGGAGGCTTCCTGGCCACCATGAACCAACATAGTGAGGGGAGGCTTCCTGGCCACCATGAACCAACATAGTGAGGGAAGGCTTCCTGGTCACCATGAACCAACATAGTGAGGGAAGGCTTCCTGGTCACCATGAACCAACATAGTGAGGGAAGGCTTCCTGGTCACCATGAACCAACATAGTGAGGGAAGGCTTCCTGGTCACCATGAACCAACATAGTGAGGGGAGGCTTCCTGGTCACCATGAACCAACATAGTGAGGGAAGGCTTCCTGGTCACCATGAACCAACATAGTGAGGGGAGGCTTCCTGGCCACCATGAACCAACATAGTGAGGGAAGGCTTCCTGGTCACCATGAACCAACATAGTGAGGGGAGGCTTCCTGGCCACCATGAACCAACATAGTGAGGGAAGGCTTCCTGGTCACCATGAACCAACATAGTGAGGGAAGGCTTCCTGGCCACCATGAACCAACATAGTGAGGGAAGGCTTCCTGGCCACCATGAACCAACATAGTGAGGGAAGGCTTCCTGGTCACCATGAACCAACATAGTGAGGGGAGGCTTCCTGGCTTCTTATCTTTCCCCAAAAGAAGACAAACTCAGGCCTTAGACTTGTGTGTAAGAGAAACATACACTGAAGCAAACAAGTCATCAGTAATTACTGTAATCAATTCTAAATTTCATAAAAACTAATTAACTATTCCGTAATGAGTGGAATCAGGTAATGAAGTAGGAAGAGAAAGATGGAGTGGAATGGTAGAGTGATGGATGATGGTGACGGGTTTCCCCGAGGAAGACAGAGGCAGCCACACAGCCAGGTTAACAAGCTGCTCCCTCACCACAATGACTCCTGCTTCTGCTCCAGCAAGAGTTTTCTCTTGATTTCCGGCTGTTTATCTACTGCATCTGGCAACCCTCTCCTTACACAGATGATCACATGACCTACCCACCCGTCAGTCTGGCTAACCGTTGTGACGAACAGAGAACCATACCTGTCAACAGACGTAACAAACAACAGGTTTGTGGTGCGCAACAGACGTGGCGAAAAGGTAGCCATAGTGGCATGAACAGAGGGTCATGTTGTGTGTGTGTGTGTGTGTGTTCATCTTATCATGAATCAGGAATGACATGATTACGGAGAGAAGAGAGGATGATTGGAGAGGCTGAGAAAACATAGTTAAAGCACTGCGTCCGGCAAGTGGGGGGGGGGGGAGCTGGCTACTACCAGTGTTACCCCTTGTGACTACGCGCTACGCATAATGCAACTGTCATGGCGTAAGAACGGGAGGGAATACGAGACTCGGGAGGAAATAGGAAAAATTTTGAAGAGCGCAACACTAATACATATGTATGTATGTATGTATGTATGTATGTATGTATGTATGTATGTATGTATGTATGTATGGGTCACACAGCTCAGGCGTGACAACAGCAAAGACTACAGACGAAAAAATTGTAACGCATTACAAATGTTGGCCTTAAGAAAAAGACGACGTCTAGTGGTTGTGGAAGACCTGGACAGTGATGATATATGGCTGGCCGTGGAGCGGACACACTCCAGGTGATACAGTTCGTTGCTGGAAGGTAACGAGGGTTGGTAACATAAACTCCTGACGTCATGCCAAAACTGAGGCACATCCCGCCTCTCTTGTCTCACAACACAAAACAAAATTCTCATGTCAGAATAAAAAATGAAATGGTCTTAGAGAGAGAGAGAGAGAGAGAGAGAGAGAGAGAGAGAGAGAGAGAGAGAGAGAGAGAGAGAGAGAGAGAGAGAGAGAGAGAGAGGGTAGGTAGAGGGGTGGGAGGAGAAGGAGCGACAGAGGAATGTGTGTTGATGCAGAGAGGCTGAGGTGGCCAGCACCACACACTCAAGACCCGTCCAGCAGCCATGGGAGGTGAGGAAAACACGAACCAACACTACAATCAAGTCTCGACCACTTGATGACGATGAATAGACACTAAACAAACACATACAAGCGAGCATACGACATTCACAGGTAGCTGATCCTGTTGCTGACGTCAGGCAGATACACGATCCTACCCTGCATGGCCCAGATGCGGTGAAGCCAACGCGCACCACCAGTGCTGGACGGGAGCGTCGGCAGATGACTTGCACAGGAGGCAAGAAGTTCCCGGGTCCTGGTGGCTAAACCGTGCCCTAGTTAGCTGGACCTGGAGAGGATAAGAGATACTGGGAAACCACTTCACTGTTAGCCCTAAACACTCTCGAGGTTCGTCCATGAGGCTAGCTAGACCTGCACACAGGAACAGCCACAATGAGAGCCTCACTCTCCCAGGCACAAGATAAATCTTCCTGAAGTGCGTTCGAGACAATGTGCCGGTGCTTCGCCCAGGCTTTGTATCCAACAAGTTAAGTATACTTAACTATAAAGATATCTGCTTATCTGTTGTCGCCCGGGAGAGGAAGACAGATGGTTGTGCCAACTGGTTAGATGGTTGAGGTGACCCTGGTTAAGTAGGTAACATGCCACCAGTACCATGTGAACACTGGCCTATATAACTGACTCACACAATCTCATTCATTCATATCATATTCGGCAGATCTCACTGATTACTAATCTTACATTAAGGAGCAAAAAACTACATTCATCTCTTATCTACAACATGAAACTCAGTAATTAATAAATTACTAATGACGAAACTGAATCACATGTCAAGTTTCAGTAGTGTGAGCCAATCCTATCAGCTTCCTTCACAGAATCGTACGCTCACAGACGCACACATCTTACTCCTCTCATACGAGGATAATTTTCCACGTAATACATTACTCTCACTTGTGTATCCTGCATATGCGTCCAGTGAAGTTGTTTACCATGTATAACGTGTACCACCATCGTAAGTTCTGTCACCACCGTAACATCATGATCTATACAGCGTTCACAACCATAATCAAAATATCCCATGCAGATATGTGGCGCCAGTGAAGAAGAAACGAAATATCAGAGATTGTGAAGACGGCTGGACACGGAGCGCTGTGCTTTCGTCACAGTGTTGCAGTCAGACATACGTCACATAACACATGTGACGTGTGGCGACGACGGGGGTACCCTACCACAATATTGTGTTGACACAC
Organism: Panulirus ornatus; assembly: GCF_036320965.1. Classification (NCBI taxonomy): domain Eukaryota; kingdom Metazoa; phylum Arthropoda; class Malacostraca; order Decapoda; family Palinuridae; genus Panulirus; species Panulirus ornatus. Next base: position 1,871,745 of record NC_092234.1, read on the forward strand.
GTCATCAGCCAGTGGTCAACAACTTGTGCCAAGCTGTTCAGTCATGTCACTCGCACATCACTAATACAGACTGATGAACCGGACGTGGCTTCACAGTACGTGATGCGGAAATGTTCACACTGGATCATATATCTCCCAGCAATCACCGACGTCACTCTGCAGTTACAGAATCATCATCTGTATAGTCATATTACATCTTGTGTGTGTACTGTACGGGGAGAGAGAGAGAGAGAGAGAGAGAGAGAGAGAGAGAGAGAGAGAGAGAGAGAGAGAGAGAGAGAGAGAGAGAGATCTACAGAAGAAGAAGAAGAAGAAGAAGAAGAAGAAGAAGAAGAAGAAGAAGACTAGCGAAAAAAAAGAACAAATAAACAAAGACAGACAAAATCAACCATAAACTATAAGATGGAAAATAAACAAAATAATCATATAGACAAACAAACAAGGAAAAAGAAATACAAGCAAACAACAAACAAACAAGCAAGCCACGAGACAGAGCTACGCACACACACACACACATCTTCAGAGAGTACCGGTGTGTGTGTGTGTGTGTGTGTGTGTGTGTGTGTGTGTGTGTGTGTGTGTGTGTGTGTGTAGATGACGCAATTAGGTTAATCATAAATGATGAATTTCTCGTTAAATGCGTCAGATGGACCAGTAATGAATGATTATGCCTAACTGACCATCATACTGGTCGTGGCCACATCGATATGAACCTTATGTGTGTTACCTCCTGCACTCTACGTTAGTGCTCAGCTGAGGAGCCAAGCGGGACGGTGTTCGAGCTCCGGGGAAGGTGGGCGCCAAATGGCCACCCCAGATGTCATTATTCTGGTGAAGAGCGGCCACATGACACATCTATCTATGCTCGACCATGACTCCAGCACCAGCACCTTGCTATACACCTCCCCCCTCCAGCACCAGCACCTTGCTATACACCTCCCGCCTCCAGCACCAGCACCTTGCTATACACCTCCCCCCTCCAGCAGTGAGACGGGAGCAGACCTAAGTATTCTATATCCACAACATGTGACCGACATGTCCTTAAGCATTCGTCAACACGTTGATACGCAGTTATGTTTTCCTACGTCGGGGAATGGTGCGCTGTGTAATGGTGCGCTGTGTAATGGTGCGCTGTGTAATGGTGCGCTGTGTAATGGTGCGCTGTGTAATGGTGCGATATTATTGGAAGTTCCAAGTAGGGTTTCAGATATGATGCAAGACAGGAGGAAAAACACTTCGCATCGCACTCGACTCCTGACGAAGACGGCGGTGGTAATAACCCTCCCAGCTGACACCCCCCCACCTTAACCTGGGGTTCCCTCACATGGCTAGCAGGAGACACGAACGTGTGTTGCGAAGACATTATGACACTGGCGTATTAAAGGATTCTGCAGATTACGTTACACTGAGGGGAATACGTCACGTGACTGCTACGTCACAATCAATCGGGCGGGCGGGCGGGCAGGCGCCGTCTAAGTGGTCTGTTGTGAGTGGTGGCGGGAAACCATCTTGTGGGAATTCCCTCACACACAACCCTACTGTACAGCCTCCCTGACACCGGCCACTCTGGCCGGCCACACGGCCTACACCTGTGGTAACTCTGCCACATATAACTCAATACCAGGCAATGAACACCAAGACCGGCCATGTGGGAGCAAGCAATCGCCCCGGGGGTCATCCAGGTCAACAGGTCATTAAGGCAGCAGTACAGACTGCCTGAAGATGTATGAGTAGTGTGACCCTCACCATCCTCAGTCATGACTGCATGGTGGACACCCAGGCTCACATGACCCTCACCATCCTCAGTCATGACTGCATGATGGACACCCAGGCTCACATGACCCTCACCGTCCTCAGTCATGACTGCATGATGGACACCCAGGCTCACATGACCCTCACCGTCCTCAGTCATGACTGCATGGTGGACACCCAGGCTCACATGACCCTCACCGTCCTCAGTCATGACTACATGATGGACACCCAGGCTCACATGACCCTCACCGTCCTCAGTCATGACTGCATGATGGACACCCAGGCTCACATGACCCTCACCGTCCTCAGTCATGACTGCATGATGGACACCCAGGCTCACATGACCCTCACCGTCCTCAGTCATGACTGCATGATGGACACCCAGGCTCACATGACCCTCACCATCCTCAGTCATGACTACATGATGGACACCCAGGCTCACATGACCCTCACCATCCTCAGTCATGACTGCATGGTGGACACCCAGGCTCACATGACCCTCACCATCCTCAGTCATGACTGCATGGTGGACACCCAGGCTCACATGACCCTCACCGTCCTCAGTCATGACTACATGATGGACACCCAGGCTCACATGACCCTCACCATCCTCAGTCATGACTGCATGATGGACACCCAGGCTCACATGACCCTCACCATCCTCAGTCATGACTGCATGGTGGACACCCAGGCTCACATGACCCTCACCGTCCTCAGTCATGACTACATGGTGGACACCCAGGCTCACATGACCCTCACCGTCCTCAGTCATGACTGCATGATGGACACCCAGGCTCACATGACCCTCACCGTCCTCAGTCATGACTGCATGGTGGACACCCAGGCTCACATGACCCTCACCGTCCTCAGTCATGACTGCATGATGGACACCCAGGCTCACATGACCCTCACCATCCTCAGTCATGACTGCATGATGGACACCCAGGCTCACATGACCCTCACCATCCTCAGTCATGACTGCATGATGGACACCCAGGCTCACATGACCCTCACCATCCTCAGTCATGACTGCATGATGGACACCCAGGCTCACATGACCCTCACCATCCTCAGTCATGACTGCATGATGGACACCCAGGCTCACATGACCCTCACCATCCTCAGTCATGACTGCATGGTGGACACCCAGGCTCACATGACCCTCACCGTCCTCAGTCATGACTACATGATGGACACCCAGGCTCACATGACCCTCACCATCCTCAGTCATGACTACATGGTGGACACCCAGGCTCACATGACCCTCACCGTCCTCAGTCATGACTGCATGATGGACACCCAGGCTCACATGACCCTCACCGTCCTCAGTCATGACTGCATGGTGGACACCCAGGCTCACATGACCCTCACCGTCCTCAGTCATGACTGCATGGTGGACACCCAGGCTCACATGACCCTCACCATCCTCAGTCATGACTGCATGGTGGACACCCAGGCTCACATGACCCTCACCGTCCTCAGTCATGACTGCATGATGGACACCCAGGCTCACATGACCCTCACCGTCCTCAGTCATGACTGCATGATGGACACCCAGGCTCACATGACCCTCACCATCCTCAGTCATGACTGCATGATGGACACCCAGGCTCACATGACCCTCACCATCCTCAGTCATGACTGCATGGTGGACACCCAGGCTCACATGACCCTCACCATCCTCAGTCATGACTGCATGATGGACACCCAGGCTCACATGACCCTCACCATCCTCAGTCATGACTACATGGTGGACACCCAGGCTCACATGACCCTCACCATCCTCAGTCATGACTGCATGATGGACACCCAGGCTCACATGACCCTCACCATCCTCAGTCATGACTGCATGATGGACACCCAGGCTCACATGACCCTCACCATCCTCAGTCATGACTGCATGATGGACACCCAGGCTCACATGACCCTCACCATCCTCAGTCATGACTGCATGGTGGACACCCAGGCTCACATGACCCTCACCGTCCTCAGTCATGACTGCATGGTGGACACCCAGGCTCACATGACCCTCACCATCCTCAGTCATGACTACATGATGGACACCCAGGCTCACATGACCCTCACCATCCTCAGTCATGACTACATGGTGGACACCCAGGCTCACATGACCCTCACCATCCTCAGTCATGACTGCATGATGGACACCCAGGCTCACATGACCCTCACCATCCTCAGTCATGACTGCATGATGGACACCCAGGCTCACATGACCCTCACCGTCCTCAGTCATGACTGCATGATGGACACCCAGGCTCACATGACCCTCACCATCCTCAGTCATGACTGCATGATGGACACCCAGGCTCACATGACCCTCACCGTCCTCAGTCATGACTGCATGATGGACACCCAGGCTCACATGACCCTCACCGTCCTCAGTCATGACTGCATGATGGACACCCAGGCTCACATGACCCTCACCATCCTCAGTCATGACTGCATGATGGACACCCAGGCTCACATGACCCTCACCATCCTCAGTCATGACTGCATGATGGACACCCAGGCTCACATGACCCTCACCATCCTCAGTCATGACTGCATGATGGACACCCAGGCTCACATGACCCTCACCATCCTCAGTCATGACTGCATGATGGACACCCAGGCTCACATGACCCTCACCATCCTCAGTCATGACTGCATGGTGGACACCCAGGCTCACATGACCCTCACCGTCCTCAGTCATGACTGCATGATGGACACCCAGGCTCACATGACCCTCACCGTCCTCAGTCATGACTGCATGATGGACACCCAGGCTCACATGACCCTCACCATCCTCAGTCATGACTGCATGATGGACACCCAGGCTCACATGACCCTCACCATCCTCAGTCATGACTGCATGATGGACACCCAGGCTCACATGACCCTCACCGTCCTCAGTCATGACTGCATGGTGGACACCCAGGCTCACATGACCCTCACCATCCTCAGTCATGACTGCATGGTGGACACATATGTTACTACCATAACAAAGGTTGGGTTTGGGTCACATGTTTGAGTAATGACCCACGCATGACACCTTACTTGACCAAAGATATAATGATAATAATAATATTATTATCATTAATATCATTATTATCATTATTATTATTATTATTATTATTATTATTATTATTATTATTATTATTATTGCCATTATCATTATTATTTCTATCATTATCATAATTATTATTATTATCATCATTATTATCATTATCATTTTTATTATCATTATCATTATTATTTCATACATTTATACTTAATTGCCGTTTCCCGTATTAGCGACATAGCGCCAGGAAACAGACGAAAAAAGACTCATCCACTCACACATATAGATACATATAAGCACACACACACACACACACACACACACACACACACATATATATATATATATATATATATATATATATATATATATATATATATATATATATATATATATATATATAAAGAATACTTCCCACGTATTCCCTGCGTGTCGTAGAAGGCGACTAAAAGGGAAGGGAGCGGGGGGGGCTGGAAATCCTCCCCTCTCTTTTTTTTTTTTATTTTCCAAAAGAAGGAACAGAGAAGGGGGCCAGGTGAGGACAATCCCTCAAAGGCCCAGTCCTCTGTTCTTAACGCTACCTCGCTAATGCGGGAAATGGCGACTAGTATGAAAAAAAAAATGTGTGTGTGTGTGTGTGTGTGTGTGAGTGTGTGTGTATGCTATAGATAGAGTTGAACGGAGGAGATTGGATGTGTTGGAAATGAGATGTTTGAGGACAATATATGGTGTGAGGTGGTTTGATAGAGTAAGTAATGTAAGGGTAAGAGAGATGTGTGGTAATAAAAAGAGTACGGCTCGGGAAGCAGAAGAGGGTATGTTGAAGTGGTTTGGAAATATGGAGAGAATGAGTGAGGAAAGATTAACAAAGAGGATATATGTCTCAGAAGCGGAGGGAACAAGGAGAAGCGGGAGACCAAATTGGAGGTGGAAGGATGGAGTGAAAAAAATTTTGAGCGATCGGGGCCTGACCACATAGGAGAGTGAGAGGCGTGCAAGGAACAGAGTGAACTGAACGATGTGGTATACTTGAGTCGACGTGCTGTCAATGGACTGAACTAGGGCATGTGAAACGTCTGGGGTAAACCATGGAGAGGTTTGTGGGGCCTGGATGTGGAAAGGGAGCTGTGGTTCCCGTGTATTACACATGACAGCTAGAGACTAAATATGAACGAATGGGGCCTTTTTGTCTGTATCCCTTGCGCTACCTCGCTAACGCGGGAGACGGCGGTTAATTATACATATACACACACACACATATATATATATATATATATATATATATATATATATATATATATATATATATATATATACACACCATAGCCTTAACCAGGTACCCATTTCATCGACCAACCCAGAGGGGTGGATAAACAGCAGGGTTGACTGTGGGCCGAATGCCGTAACCAGGATTCGAAGCTATGCGCTCGACCCTGGCCGACCCGGGACTGCGCCACGGTCAGGAACCCTAACCGATACAATATCAGTATTGTTATTACACTACTGATATTGTTCCTCATTAAGATTATCATGTTAATATTATCATGATGAAAATCATCATAATTAACATTTACTCTCTTCATGAAGGTCTGCAACTGACTACTGTTTATCAAAACATGTGGTAATGTGTAGCATAACCTGCTACACTCGCTCTCCCTACCTACCTACCTACCTATCGCTAACTACCCTAAGTTACTGCAGAGAGGAAGGACTGGCATATGGCGCTCACTGCAGAGAGAGAGAGAGAGAGAGAGAGAGAGAGAGAGAGAGAGAGAGAGAGAGAGAGAGAGCAACATGCTGGCGACGTGTGACCACCTTCTACAATACAGTAGACCCATCCTGCTGGTCATGACGAGGGATACCTGTGTCATCAACACCCTGCCTCCTCCCCAGGCAGTCAGTCACCACTCCCCAGGCAGTCACCACTCCCCAGGCAGTCACCACTCCCCAGGCAGTCACCACTCCCCAGGCAGTCAGTCACCACTCCCCAGGCAGCTGGCTCCCCCTCTGCCCAAGCACAACCCTCCTACCTACCAATGCCATCTAATCATGAACCTCACATCTGCTACTCTCTCAACACAATATCCAATCATGAACCTCACATCTGCTACTCTCTCAACACAATATCCAATCATGAACCTCACATCTGCTACTCTCTCAACACAATATCCAATCATGAACCTCACATCTGCTACTCTCTCAACACAATATCCAATCATGAACCTCACATCTGCTACTCTCTCAACACAATATCCAATCTTAAGTTAGTTTGTATCACTCCAGTCGCCTCTGATCAACACATCCTTTCCATCAATGTATCCTCTCCAAACTAATCCATCTCCCTCAAACTAATGCATCTCCCTCAAACAAATCTATTTTTCCGCTAATCAATCCAAAGTGATTATCCAGTCAATGTCTTAATCATTCCATCATCCCGACTTTCGTGGACCACCACACCTCCAGCCGCTTGCTCCACCTTTGCTCATGACGACGATATCAAGGATAACCAACCACTGAGCCCCAGCCCCAGCCCCCCAGCCCAGCCCCAGCCCCAGCCCCCTAGCCCACTCAGACTACTCTCCTGTTTATTGTTCACACACCTCCAAGAACACTTCTTGCATATCATTTTGCGATATTTTATATTCATCTTATTATTTTCTGTTTTATTGGTTCGTGTTGGAAGCTGTTTCCCTGAGTGTGGTCGCAGATCATCACACCCTCATCCAGAATCAAGGGTTATTGTCTGCCTCCAAGCACCATTAATGCTGCTTTCAGTTTCCACACACTAAAGGAAATGACGGGGGTCATTCGACTCAGGGCCGCTGGTGTTCGTGGATATATAAAGCGGGCGAAGGCCAGTGTTGGTCATTCAGCGAGTGTTCTCGTTGGGTTGCAGAAGTAGTCTATCTGGGAGACTGACACGGAAACACGTTCATCATCAACAACAACAACAACAACACAGTGCTTTACTAAGGTACGTAAGGTGAAATATGCCAGGGGCACTGCACTGCAGGTGTAGGATTATAGTGGGGAAGGTGAGGGCAGTTGTGGCAGAGTGAGAAGTAAGAGATGGTGTGGGCACCGGAGGCTGGGTGCTGGTGAGGGTGGACGTCAGATGAGGCACCACACTGCCAGCATGATGGCACGTCACGAGCTACGATGGGTCTTGTACCGATGTTGGAGGCATCCTAAGGGTGGCTTGAGTCTGGTGTCGCACAGCCAAAACTTCAGGTACTGGAGTCGTACACTTGTTCTCTATAGAGTTAATTACCTGACTGCCTTGTAGCGGGCGGTGATAGCAGGTACATAAGAGGCAGGAACACTCAGTGGAGAGCGGCAGCCCTACTCACATGGCTGCCTCCCACAACTGCTATACAGACTGTCTGTACTGACCATCACTTACGTCATCCAACCCACTCACCCTCCACGTAATCACATGTAGAACGGTAAGCCATGACTCCGTCGTACCTTAACCCTCACTACCTACACGAGCTGGTACCTGAGCATCCTACAACAGTGCTTGTGACCTTAGTATCCTACAACAGTGATTGTGACCTTAGTATCCTACAACAGTGATTGTAACCTTAGTATCCTACAACAGTGATTGTGACCTTAGTATCCTACAACAGTGATTGTAACCTTAGTATCCTACAACAGTGATTGTGACCCTAGTATCCTACAACAGTGATGCAAATCTTAGCTAAACCTCTCTGGAAGACCTACTACGACAACAAGTGTCTGTGAGGCTGTCACTGTCTTCCACTGCTGGAGGTGGCCGTCTACATGTGCCCTCCGTCAGGGTAACAGTTCGTGAGGAGGTTGTGAGAACCCTCCGTACTCATGGCGGCTCCTGAGACCTGATACGTCATCATCACCCAGTCATGGGGTCCTGTTGACCCATGCAAACTATCATCACCCAGTCATGGGGTCCTGTTGACCCATGCAAGTTATCATCACCCAGTCATGGGGTCCTGTTGACCCATGCAAACTATCATCACCCAGTCATGGGGTCCTGTTGACCCATGCAAGTTATCATCACCCAGTCATGGGGTCCTGTTGACCCACGCAAAGATAAACACATGATGTGAACATCATTTCGCTGTGTGTTAACACTTCAATCTTGACCTAACAATAAAAATCAATGAGGTACTATCTCATTATTCAAATCAAAAACACCAAACATACACTCCATATATCTGCCAGGTGAAGGAGAGATCAATTACTGTGTAGATAAGCATTCTCTTTATCATTAATGACACTACTATATATATATTTATATTCATCGATTATACTTTGTCGCTGTCTTCCGCGTTAGCGAGGTAGCGCAAGGAAACAGACGAAAAGAATGGCTCCAACGCACCCATCTACAAATGTATATACATAAACGCCTACACATGCACATATATATACCTATACATTTCAATGTATACATACATATACATACACAGACATATACATATATACCCATGTACATATTCATACATGCTGCCTTCATCCATTCCGCCGCCACCCAGCCAGGTAAGCAGTACAGTACATACCTGTATGTGCAGCACTGCCAGCGTGTCCGGCCCACATAGAGGAACACACTGACACACTAGTGTGGGATTACCACCACCTCAGCAGGACAGTATGGCACCTCAGTATGCACGACACCCTCACCTCTCACAACCTCTTACAATTAATTTCTAAACTTTTAGCTTCGCTTTCTACTGTGCTGTGGTTGAAGGTTGACCTTACACCTGCCTACAGATGTGGCTGGCCAAGATCGTGGTGGTGACTATGGTCCTCATGTCGTCCGGTGTAACAGGTCGCTCGTCCAGCGGCCTCGTCCGCCTAGAGAAGCTTCTGTCGTCCTCGTCGTCCTCGTCCACTCCCCTGGGTCTCGTGTCAGCTGATCATAGCGTCGACAAGAGAGCAGTGTTCGACCAGTCGTGTAAGGGAGTATACGACCGGTCGCTCTTCCAGAAGCTGGACAGGGTGTGTGACGACTGCTACAACTTGTACCGCAAGTCGTACGTGTCCACCGGCTGCAGGTGAGGACCCTCCACCACACCACACCACACCACACAACACCACACAACACCACACACCACACCACACCACACCTCCCTCACTGCCTCTACTGTGCTGCTTATGATTTCATTTTGATTCAGTTGTTAATTTCTCTTTCATTTACCACTGAGTTACTTCTGATTATAATGATTAAACACATTATTTATAGTCTGCTTCAATTTGTTTAAAAACCTTAATCTCATATTTTTATGCACTATTGTTTTGGTTGTATGCATGACCTTCCCTGAGTATTACTGATTTTTTTTACTTTTCAAAATCCAACGTTTGATTTTCTCTTCCACACTTCTCTTTAACTTATATATAAAGGAAATACCTTCCTACTGTCCAGTGTCTTCGCGTGTCACTTTTTCTAAAACTTTTTTTAATATTGTTTTATAATTTCTACATTTATTTGTTGATAGCTCTTCATTTTATCCCCTTAATTTGCCCCGGTTTGTTTCCGTTGCTGAACCTTATGACCTATTTATCTTTACACTCGACCAGAGAGAACTGTTTCGCCAGAGACGTTTTCTCCATGTGTGTGGATTCCCTTGGACTGGATGTGGACCTGTACTTGGCCATCAGGGCCATGCTCCAGTGATGATGACCTTCAGGGTCAAGGGTCGCCCTCAGGGCCAGTGGTCATCATGGTAATCTATCACATATTACTTTTCTGTAAAAACTGGTTAATCATTTACCTGGATATTTTAATTATCATTATGATTGATCTTCCTTATTGGTTACCAAGTTTCTGTTATTATTGGTTACTAAGTTTCCGTTATTTTCCAAAGTATTTTTCATTGAGTTTCATTTACAACCTTCAGCTGTCTTTAATTTACGTTTCAAGAAACTAGATATTTGTTTCACATTTCTTTAAAACACTTTATTTATTACTTTCTCAGTTACAATCACGATTAAATATGTTACTATCTTTTGATCAGTCCTGGTAATGTTACGTTTGATTACCGAGGTTAGTGTCGTCACCACTTGGGAGTAACGCCCGTCTTGCACACAGGGAAAACTGCTATGGTAACCTGGTGTTCCGTCAGTGTCTGGACGACCTGCTCCTGGTGGACGTGGTGGACGAGTACGTCGCCTCCGTCCAGTTGGTGGGCAAGTAATCGTCACCCCAACTCCAGCAGCAAGTGGACCAACCACGCCCAGGGACCTCCACCACCACCTACCAACGCCTCACAACGTCTGTGGCTGCTCATAAACGTCTACCATATTCAGCTGACGTAAGGTATAGTCGTGGAACTGCACGACGCAAGTGAAAGCCTACACACTTCTCTCGCTGGCTAATGTCTCGCACGTGGAACATGTACGAACCATCATACACGATGACTGACGCTCGCAACCTCTAGCACGTCTCGACAGGAAGCAACATTTTGTCTTCAGGAGGGATGAACATGCAGATGTGTCTGCCTGGCTTCCCCACGACAGTAGCCAACACCTTCCCTTCTTCAGGGTAGGAGCAAACACGTGGAGAGTCTTCAAGCAACTTGCGAGCACATGCGAGATGCAGTGATGTGGATGCAGGCGATGATAGGTCCACTGGGTGCTGACCAACAGCTGTGACCCCTTACTACCGCTCTGATGTCCCACTACTACCCCATTATGTGCCACTACTACCCCATTATGTGCCACTACTACCCTATTATGTCCCACTACTACCCCATTATGTCCCACTACTACCCCATTATGTCCCACTACTACCCCATCAGGGAATCTCTGTATATCCAATATGTAACACAGTAAAGCACAACACGTGTGAAGTTTATATGACAGAAATTTTCAAAGAGAAGGATTGTACTGGATAATATATATATATATATATATATATATATATATATATATATATATATATATATATATATATATATATATATATATATGAGCGTGTATGTGTGTAATCAGTACGGGGTATGTGGTTCATGGAAACAGTATTACTCTAGTCTCTCACAAGAAGACTTTCACTTCTAGTCATACAATAAGTAAGTAAAGTATTTTTCTATGAGACGTGAGGTTTGGGTATTTGCTAAGAGATTATTTATTCGGTAATAAAGCCTAGCTAAGCAGTATCTACACAAGGTTTTCTTCCACACCGCAAAATATAACAGAGTCTAACACTTTAGTTAACAGGAATCTTAAAAATGTCTTTACTAACAGAAAGGCAGATAATATTATTACCTTGCTATCTATCCTGATGGTCAGGTCTTGTGCTGACAGGTGGAACTGCCTTCTCCCGCGGCATAACTCCTGCGGAAACAATCAGATATTTCTAACTTCATTCCTGTGTACAAACAAAGGTGTAGATCTTCACGTTGACATGTAATTATAACATATATAACTTGAACAAAATATTTGGCTTCTAAACTACTATTGCACATGGCCAGGCAGCTACACACTCTACGTTGAGGCACATACACTCACACAAAACAAGTATTCACAAGACAAACTTAATCAAAAGATGGAGAGTGTATTGATGTGTGTCCATAGTTGACTGATACGACGACACAGCTTCCTCCCTACATACGTCTGATGCCAGACCAAAAATTTTATTTTTCTAACCAAAAATTAGAACGATAAACAAGTAGATGGGTCATGTGGGGTCACCTATAATGTACGCCCTCAAGAGTTTTATGTTGGTAAAATATCAAGTTGAACTTGTTTCATAGACACCTACGTCAATATGAGAGTCTCATGCAAACCACCACACCTAGAAGGTACATACTAAGACCCTGGCCCTGAGCACGGGTCTCCTGCCCCTATGTCAGGGAAGACCCTAGCCCTGAGCACGGGACTCCTGCCCCTGTGTCAGGGAAGACCCTAGCCCTGAGCACGGGTCTGCTGCCCCTGTGTGTATATCATGGATGGTGGAACCTACAGTGCTGTATTAATGCCTGGTCTGCAGCACGTGGCTCTGACACGTGACAAAAGATTAGATAACAGTGTTGGTCATATGGCTCCTGTACAATATGGCTCCTGTACAATATGGCTACTGTACAATATGGCTACTGTACAATATGGCTACTGTACGATATGGCTACTGTACAATATGGCTACTGTACAATATGGCTACTGTACGATATGGCTACTGTACAATATGGCTACTGTACAATATGGCTACTGTACAATATGGCTACTGTACAATATGGCTCCTGTACAATATGGCTCCTGTACAATATGGCTACTGTACAATATGGCTACTGTACAATATGGCTACTGTACGATATGGCTACTGTACAATATGGCTCCTGTACAATATGGCTACTGTACAATATGGCTACTGTACGATATGGCTCCTGTACAATATGGCTACTGTACAATATGGCTACTGTACAATATGGCTACTGTACAATATGGCTACTGTACAATATGGCTCCTGTACAATATGGCTACTGTACAATATACACTGAATATCACGCTGAATATGTCCCAACATGGCGTTGAAGTTATACTTGATATGTTAAGTGAAATATGTTAATAATGCTTGACATGTTGAACATTGAAGCATGGGATATGTTACTCCGACGACAACAGTTTAGTGTTGCATCTGTTCACCAGATGGCACGAGTTCAGCGGGTGAAGTGGTGCCAGGTGACATCATAATGTAATGTGATGCATTTACCTACGAGATCCCTCCAACATTACAAGCTAATGCATGACGTCTGCCCACGACCTGTCATGGGAGGCATGTTGTAGTGCCGCACAAGATGAGATGTCACGTCACGTCACGTTACGTCAGTCATGTCACGTTACGACATGTCACGTCACGTCATGTCACGTTACGTCATGACGTCATGTCACGTTAGGTCATGTCTACCCTGGTGATGGCGGCGCTGAGCAGCACAGCAGACGATCATATTCTCACACATACAGAGAATCTGTGAATAACGTTTTGCTGTTTCCTGTACAATTCCACAAGTTTCTCGTGATATCGTCTGAAGAATAGCTCGTTTCACAACTCTTCTTCTGGCAATTTCTCGACACTGTAGAATACTTTAAATATAACGACAAACAAAATTTCTTTAATCTCGGCGGACATTAAAGATGTCATTATGTTCAGCTGTACACAAGGCGGGCCTGACGTACAATGAACACAAGAAAACGTAGCTACCATGACGGGGTTGCTGATGGGGACCCAGGTTCGATGCCACGTGCCGACCAATGGTAAGGTTCTCATGATAACAATATGTCCAGATGCCAAGCATGACGGTCAACCAAGCCGCTGGTGGCTCCCTCATGACAGCCCATCTCTACACAACAGACGCCCGTGGCGGCTACACCACACTCACCGACCACAAGACATCCACACTGGAGGTGGCCAGTGGTAACCCCAGACACCACCAGGTGGACGACATCCACAGTGGATACCACCAGGTCTGTGGACGGTGGGCAGGCAGTCAGTAATAATAAAGGAGGGAAGTGGCCATACCACACTGTGGCCTCCCCAGCGGCGTGGCCACACCGTACAGCCTCCTACACCACCTAGCCTCTCTCCCGTCCCTCACCCTTTCTGTAATCTTACGATTTTCTTCATAAAAAAACACTTGGAATATTACTCTCCTTTTTATCTTCGTTTGTTTTCTTATCATTCATGTCCAAGTCTTGGGCTTGATCGTCCAGACTGGTACAGACGACAGGTGTTGTGTATGTACGTCGCTGGTGCTGACCCGCTGCTCGAGTGTCCTGCACGTCTGCCCGCACAACACCACAGCATTGTATGACCTGTGGACGTGGCCAGCTTCATGAGCGCTGTAGGAGACTCACGAGCATAGACTCCTGAACTCTGCGGTAAAGGTAAGGCCACTCGTCCAACGGCTTGCACTACGCACAGTAGCAGGGGCAGACTGTACTCATCTGAGGCGAGAATCTCCATGACGAGACTGTGCTCTTTTTCGTCACCTGACAACACTGACCGTGGTACAGCCTCACCAGAAATGACATTTTACGCAAGCTGTAATCCCGAGCGGGTGGAGTCCGGTAACATCTATCTTTTTTAACAGGCTTCAGTCATGAACACCACATCAAGGCCGGGCTTGACTTGATATATGATGAAGCTGATGATGAAAAGGAAAAAGAGAAAGTATTTAACAATTTTGCAGGAAGTGAAAAAAAACTGTCTTTTAAACGTGCCAGAAGACATGACAAGGTAGAGAGTTCCAAAGCTTCGAGGTGCAGGGAAGAAACAGTTATAAGAACGGCCCACCCTTGAGTTGCCAACGACCACATAGTAGTCATATGACGCAGAAGCTTAAAGAATATCGAGCAATGTAGCTAAAGATGGGACACACAAGCTGCCAACAAAAAACCAACGTAATACCTTGAGAAGAGGGCAAGTGAACCACCACTGCGACGTAGGGCGAATGGGTCGAGTTGTGAAGTTAGCCTGAGAATGTTCATAAGTCGGATCGCCTTAAGACTCAACTCTTTACCATAGTAAGGATGCGGAGCTAGAACAACGCAAATATGAGAGCAGTACTCCATACAAGGACTGATCAGTCCTTGTATAAACGGAGCAACTGTTCACAAAAGAAATTTCGACATCTAAACAGGACACCCAGACTTACTCATTGCCGTACTGTGAGGTTTTCTAAGATAAGGCAGATGTTACAGTAATACCAAGTATGTTTAGTGAGTCAAGTGGTGGAATTACAGATCCATCAAAAGAGAGGAAAGCTGTAAGGAATGTTGCATACAAAGATGGGCACAAAATGGATCCGGTCTGAGTTTACTCAAAAAGTTGCTTCCCTCAAGACCAGATGAAGATCGACTGAGAAGTGGAGCAGATATTAAGGATGTGGAGGAATGAGGTGTTGAGCCGTCAGCGTATGGATGCGTTTGGTTATTCGTGGAAGAAAGAAAAACCTTGATAAAAAGGGGGAAAATATGGTACACAAGGATAAGAAAAGAACTTACATGAAACCATATTGCCAGAGATGTAATCCTGAAAACTTTTAAAAGCCACACAGTTTCAATGGCAACATAAAGCGGGTACTGTAGTTCAGTGTTCATGATACACGTAAATGTTCGGGAAGGTTCTCTGAGACTTACAATGACGAGGCAGCAACATGGGAACCTTTAACTTCAGATACAGTCCAGAGGCAAAGATGAAGACGCGAGATATGGTTCAATAAGAGATGTGTAACATGAATAGTTAGGGAATATAGTATACACGATACAGAGGAGGCTGTACGACCAGACAACACTCAGAAAACATAAGAAAGCAAGGAATGAGTATAGTAGGATAAGGAAGAAGGAAAAGAGAAATTAGCAATAAATATTGTGGATAAGGCAAGAGATAATCCAAAACAACTCCTCATAGCCATCAGGTGTTAAGTGTCAGTTAATAAGAGCAGCTAACAGGAGGACGGGAATCCGAGGTCAAACCTGCATATGATGATGTTCAGGTCTGCCAGAACTGATGATTAAGTATAGAACATTGGAAGACGCTGCCACCAGCGACCTTACCTACCTACACCAGTGAGATGAGACAGAGAGAAAATCTGGGAAGGTATCTACCTACCTACAACAGACATCAACACATTACTACTCGACCATGATCCATACACAACACATGGTTCTCACACACAACACATGGTTCTCACACACAACACATGGTTCTCATACACAACACATGGTTCTCACACACAACACATGGTTCTCACACACAACACATGGTTCTCACACACAACACATGGTTCTCACACACAACACATGGTTCTCATACACAACACATGGTTCTCATACACAACACATGGTTCTCACACACAACACATGGTTCTCACACACAACACATGGTTCTCATACACAACACATGGTTCTCACACACAACACATGGTTCTCACACACAACACATGGTTCTCATACACAACACATGGTTCTCACACACAACACATGGTTCTCACACACAACACATGGTTCTCACACACAACACATGGTTCTCACACACAACACATGGTTCTCACACACAACACATGGTTCTCATACACAACACATGGTTCTCACACACAACACATGGTTCTCACACACAACACATGGTTCTCACACACAACACATGGTTCTCATACACAACACATGGTTCTCACACACAACACATGGTTCTCACACACAACACATGGTTCTCACACACAACACATGGTTCTCATACACAACACATGGTTCTCACACACAACACATGGTTCTCACACACAACACATGGTTCTCACACACAACACATGGTTCTCACACACAACACATGGTTCTCACACACAACACATGGTTCTCATGAAGGTCTTCATCCGTGGTGAAGACCTCTGCTGATACGTTGGAAAGGCCACATCCAGGTCCAGGCATAACCGGTGCCATAAACATCAGCCATTTTCTCAAACACGACAACAAGAGAGTTACGACCTGGCGTCAGTACAACTGTCTGCAGGTTACCAGGCGTAGTGACCGCGACGTGATCCACTACAGTCAACACTCGTTCAGTTTCTGTAGGTTAGGTTAGGTTAGGTTAGGTTAGGTTAGGTTAGGTTAGGTTAGGTTAGGTTAGGTTAGGTTTTCATGGTCATATTGATGGTGTTGGGTTCCAGGATGTGTTGTGTGGAGACGCGGCTCACGGATGTTTCATTCTTCTGGAGAAGTTGGTGTCATCATTACACGTGTTGTAGCGTACATGTAGGTTTACCAAGAGTGTGGTAGCCCCTCCATCGCTGTGGCTATCCAGACGACATCCCCCGCCCCTCCTCTGGCCACCCCATCCTTCTCCCTCAACAATCAAACTAATATGACCTCTCAAACAAGGTCCATGACGCACCAGTTCTACACAAACGTTTGCCAAAACTCCATTTTATTTTTCTACTCATCAATCTTGCTGAATAAACTTGCTAAATAAACTTCCAGATCTGTAGATGCATAAAGCTTCGTGCTTATACTGAGTAAAGACTTTCAAGAGGATGGAAAATGATTAAGAATGAAGAGAAACAAATATGACCCACGACAACCTGGCATCACTACACACTGGCGGTATATAAGGCAGGGAGGCAGCGGTTGTGGCACACTCAGTCCACATCAAGATCCAGCACAACTTGGGTCTCCCCGACTTGTCTGCTGCTGCTTACGTCAGAGTCTTGCTGGAGCCCAACCCTCGTTATGATCGCCTACAGAACGGTGAGTGTCAACACTACGGCACGTGACCGACCACAAGTGTCACATGCACCAGTTCCCGCCAGGACGCTCCCTTACCTCCAGCAGTGCTTGACCTGGCTGGTCATGCAGTGTGGCAGGTCTGCCATACCCTCCAACTCCAGGGGTTGTGTGAGAGGTAAACTTGAGATTATTTCCATCTTCCAGGAGTCAGTTCCATCTTCCAGGAGTCAGTTCCATCTTCCAGGAGTCAGTTCCATCTTCCAGGAGTCAGTTCCAGTGCATGTGAGGCCCATCTTCCCTCTGACCGTACCACGTGCCAGGTAATCCTCACGTACTGGGTCAGTTGCCCTACAGTGATACAGACAGCGACCAGACTCCTCCAGGCAGAGGTTCTCGTTACCAGTAATAACCTGTAACACTTATTTCCACACTCAACCTATGATCCAACAGTAACCACACTACACTTTTAACAGGTTAACCTGAACCACAAGTAAACGTGTCAATGAGTACAACAGATCATGTCATTACATCTATTTCTTGAGGGAAATGTTACATGGGAATCCCGGATGACAAATTTTCTGGTTGTCTAGGGTGAGTTTATCCGCTGGAGGATAGAATAAGTATCCTATAATCCTCATATAAATGTATGGACACCGGATAGTGCAGCAGAAGGCTCCTCCCCACCACCACTCCCTCCGGCACATCTGCCAACAGGACAATAGTCATGAAGGAAGATTGTGTCGTACAGAGCAGTACACAACTATGGGCATTTGACAAGGGAAGAATCAATGGAAAAAACGAATCTAATTCTTGCCGCTAGAGAGAGTAGTGGTAGGTAGTAAGGTGCTCCTGTGTACAGAGATAAAGTTGATATAGATAATTCTTATCATACTGTCATTCATTCTTTAAACAAGTTTATAATATTATCCCTCGTAAAGTGCCATCTCTGATACTGCACAGGAGGGAGTTCTACACTCGTGAGGTACCATCTCATGAACACTCTCCACTACCATACAACTTCTGAGGTTCATCAATGGTGTTAACATTAGTCATGTCCTCAGTCACTCTGTACTATTCCTCCACCATTCTCATACTATAAAATTATTTCTTATCGTCCTTTTAAAAAGTTTCTTACTCATTTCAGGCTATGTCCTCTACTTTGTCTATCCCTGCACTGATTCAAGAACTGTCCACGTCGCAGATCAAATTCAAAAACTCTACGGTTGTGATCAGGTCACCCCTCACTCTTCTCTTATCTAAACCGGGCAACTTCAAAGCTTCCAGCTTTCCCGTGTAACTTAGCTCTCTTGATTCTGGTACATCTTTGTTGCCTTCCTCTGGACTTTCTCTATTAGTTATTTGTGCTCTAGGCTCGGTGATCAAACTTGAGAACCATGTTCTAATTTTGATCTTATGTAAGATATGAAGAATTTGTTGAATTTTGTCAGCAGAAAGTTTGTCTCTTCACTATGACCTTAATACTGGACTCGGCGATAAGTTACAGACGATGTCGACTTCCAAGTCTTTCTCACACACAGACTCGTGAAGCTTATTTCTTACTGGATAATAGTCATACTAAGGCCTCCTGTCACTCTGTCCCAGCCTCATTAAATGACATTTGCTTGGGTTGAACTTCCTCAACCAGGTGTCAGACCAATGTGCTTATGTCCACATGTAAGTACACGCATTCCTCCTTACTGTTCACTTGCCTCATCATGACATCTGTCTGTATCATCTGCATATTCAAGCAGTACCTTCATCTACGCCATGTACACAAATAAAGAACAGTAAATGTGTCCATGAAGAAACATGAGGCCACATCTGTATCATACCTGTGACTCCTCAACTTTCTAGTGTTGTCTTGGGTCAATACAGCTGTTTCTCACGTCAAGGTTGCTGGGTGGTTAACACTACGTCCACCTGTCGACAGCTGTGTGTGGTGGTGGTGGTGGTGGTGAGTGTGGTGCGGGCCCGGTCCACCGATGGCATGGCCAGGATGGAAAAGCTGTTCTCAGCGGACACATCGTCCACCACGACGGCCCTGGACGCAGCAGCCGAGCACAGCGTCAACAAGAGAGCAGTGTTCGACCAGTCGTGTAAGGGAGTATACGACCGGTCGCTCTTCAGTAAGCTGGACAGGGTGTGTGACGACTGCTACAACCTGTACAGGAAACATTACGTCTCTACCGGCTGCAGGTCAGTGTCCTCTCTCACATTTATTGCAGGTTCGAATCTCACTGGAGTTAATCATACATTGTATCTCTTCATAATTACCTCAGGACTCCAGTCTTGATGGATCCTGGAGTCGCTCCAGGATCCATTATCCAAGAGCTCCTGCAGCTTCATGGCTGCGCTACTTTGAGTAGCAAGGAAATGATGACTCTTGAAGTTTGAAGTTATTTCAGTTGAGATGACTTTTTGGTCGTAGGGTAACCCCAAACAGGCGGAGTCACGGCAATATATATATATATATATATATATATATATATATATATATATATATATATATATATATATATATATATATATATTGTTTACCTTTTATTAAACTTTTTCTGAGAGAAACTATTGTCATCAATACATTCATTATATATATGGAGCGGACTTCCTGTCTAACGTACATTAGCCATTAACGTATATCTAACAATTTAATTATCACTGTATATCTTATCATTTTAAGATTATCATCCATTATTTATATTCCAGGTCCATTTTTGAGTTCCTTAATCTCCATCAACTAACTGAGTGCTTCCATGATCTGACAACGATGGGTTAGGATGCCTCCTTCACCGTGCATATGTACTCTTGCTCTTACAACCAAGATCTATCTACCTACATCTTGGAACTGTTATCATTTGACTATATTTTTGTTAATTATTTTCCTTTTGAGTTAAAGATTTAGTTTTCCAGTTGTCATAAGCATCACTTTGTGTTTATCCCCTTAATTTGCCCCGGTTTGTTTCCGTTGCTGAACCTTATGACCTATTTATCTTTACACTCGACCAGAGAGAACTGTTTCGCCAGAGACGTTTTCTCCATGTGTGTGGATTCCCTTGGACTGGATGTGGACCTGTACTTGGCCATCAGGGCCATGCTCCAGTGATGATGACCTTCAGGGTCAAGGGTCGCCCTCAGGGTCAGTGGTCATCATGGTAATCTATCAAATCTTTATTGATTACTACCTCATTTTCTTTACTAATTTTATTATAATTTTCTTTTGATACGTTTTATCAAATATTCTTTCATTCAAACAAGTATCATTTTCTTAATTATTTTTATGCCTGCCTTCAGCTGCTTTCATAATTTTTCTTTATATTCAGTTTGAGTTTAAATGTTCATTTGTGTGTCGGTCAGGACCAAGTGTCCAGTCTTCCCAGGGTGTGTCGGTCAGGACCAAGTGTCCAGTCTTCCCAGGGTGTGGCGGCACAAGACTCACCCTCGTCTCCTTCCAGGAAAAACTGCTATGGTAACCTGGTGTTCCGTCAGTGTCTGGACGACCTGCTCCTGGTCGACGTGGTGGACGAGTACGTCGCCTCCGTCCAGTTGGTGGGCAAGTAATCGTCACCCCAACTCCAGCAGCAAGTGGACCAACCACGCCCAGGGACCTCCGTTAGCACCCACAGATGGCTACGAACAGCTCTATACACAGCTAAAGATTAATCACGAGTTCTTTACGTTGTCATGAACGCCTACAAATTTCAAAGAGACTTGCAGGGATGTAAAGAATGCTAAACACTTCTCTGGATGCCTATGGATAGTTCTATATCAGACACTTGTAACATTTGTGAACACATCAGCAGCTGCCACGCACGACCATGAATACCTGCTAATACCTCACACGACCTGGACGCGGCCGCCAACCATCACAGCAAGGCAGAGGGACACATCACGTCCAGGATCAGATGGATCAGTCAGGTGTACTGATGGATCAGTCAGGTGTACTGATGGATCAGTCAGATCCACACCTGCCACACGAGCAACCATCAGTCTGATGTGCTCTCGACATGGTGGATGTGTAACATGGGAGAGACATGGTATTTTGGAAATGTAAAGGTACACACATGATATAGACATCTTGTGAACCTAAAATGGTTAACTTGCACACACACACACACACACACACACACACACACACACACACACACACACACACACACACACGAGTCCTGAGAGACTCTGCCTTTGACGGGTTTGGGCATCACTGTGCTGCAAGAAAGAGTTTGTTGGGTCAGATGGTGAATATAGTGAGGTCCAGCTTCACTATACGACTTAACTAAGTTAACATTAAAGTATTCCTAACACGAGGTGACCAACATGACACACGGGCACCTTCCTTCACCCCAACATAACGTTTCCTCAACCAAGATCGCCATGTAGATGACCCTCTCTATCTTTCACATTTGATATAAACATTTCTCTCGTGGCATTATAATGAACCTCAGACATGACAGTGAATACTGTTACCACCGACGGTGATCAACCTATTGGCTTGTGGCACCTCAGGTACTTGTATCAGGAGAACTGTGGCTTGTAAGGCGACACGTCAAAAGGTTCCTCGTTGTCTGGAGTTAGTTCTTCATATCACGTGAGACATGTCTGCATCACAGGCGGGAGATCGAAGCACTTCTCCATGTGGCCACACAGATCAAGAAAGCATCATCTTGGAGCGAGCAAAGGTGTTTGGCTGAGCGTCTCTGAGAGCAGAGACACTAACTATTAACAAGCAGGTCATACAGGAAGCACAGGTGTGTCTACACTGTTCATGTATACTAACACACCTGCAACACTGACTGTCAAGTGTATCAACATACCTGCAAAACTGACTGTCATGTGTACCAACACACCTGCAACAGTGATTGTCAAGTGTACCAACACACCTGCAACACTGATTGTCATATGCACCAACACACCTGCAACACTGACTGTCATGTGTACCAACACACCTGCAACACTGATTGTCATGAGTACCAACACACCTGCAACACTGACTGTCATGTGTACCAACACACCTGCAACACTGACTGTCATGTGTACCAACACATCTGCAACACTGATTGTCATGAGTACCAACACACCTGCAACACTGACTGTCGTAAACATATGTCACACTGAAAAGCTGCAGAGAAAAAGATTATGTATTTCCATCGGTAAGGAAAGATGATACTGGCAGCTAAATTAATGATGATGCCACCTAGCCTGCCCGGGATACACACACACACACACACACACACACACACACCATAGTTGTAACATTCAACATTCGTAGGAATGAAGCATGTGTGAGTATGTGGGAATGCAGCATGTTGTGTGAGTATGTGGAAGGTATTCAGTGATTATGTGTGTCAGTGCAGTGTAGAGGTGTGTGTGTGTGTGTGTGTCAGGTATGCATGACTCAATGCTTCCCTCCACACACCTGGCACTCCCCAAGGATCTGTACCACACACTGACCTGTGATGTACTACCTGGCAAGTCATTATATTAATATATTTAAGCATATATTTACCTGTCGTTTTAAATATCCTTTTCATATATTGGAAAATGTACTGTTTTACCGAGTGTATACACCTGATTCAATGTATACACCTGACTGAATGTACACACATCTCACATGACAGCTGCCGCCACACACCAGCCTCTCACACCACAGCCGCCGCCACACACCAGCCTCTCACATCACAGCTGCCGCCACACACCAGCCTCTCACACCACAGCTGCCGCCACACACCAGCCTCTCACACCACAGCCGCCGCCACA
This sequence comes from Panulirus ornatus, assembly GCF_036320965.1. NCBI lineage: Eukaryota > Metazoa > Arthropoda > Malacostraca > Decapoda > Palinuridae > Panulirus > Panulirus ornatus. The sequence continues at coordinate 1,895,494 of NC_092234.1, forward strand.
CACCAGCCTCTCACACCACAGCCGCCGCCACACACCAGCCTCTCACACCACAGCTGCCGCCACACATCAGCCTCTCACACCACAGCTGCCGCCACACACCAGCCTCTCACATCACAGCTGCCGCCACACACCAGCCTCTCACATCACAGCTGCCGCCACACACCAGCCTCCCACACCACAGCTGCCGCCACACACCAGCCTCTCACATCACAGCTGCCGCCACACACCAGCCTCTCACATCACAGCTGCCGCCACACACCAGCCTCCCACACCACAGCTGCCGCCACACACCAGCCTCTCACACCACAGCTGCCGCCACACACCAGCCTCTCACACCACAGCTGCCGCCACACACCACAGCTGCCGCCACACACCAGCCTCTCACACCACAGCTGCCGCCACACACCACAGCTCAGAATATGTACAAAGGATGTTTTCCCAGAGGTGAGTTTCGTGCCTCCAGCAGACTGTTAACCAGGACTGCATCAAGCTAGAGAACCACCGGCTCTCCTTCTGACCCTCCATCTGTATACTTACAACCCTACGTCCTGACACACACTACACCTACAACCCTACGTCCTGACACACACTACACCTACAACCCTACGTCCTGACACACACTACACCTACAACCCTACGTCCTGACACACACTACACCTACAACCCTACGTCCTGACACACACTACACCTACAACCCTACGTCCTGACACACACTACACCTACAACCCTACGTCCTGACACACACTACACCTACAACCCTACGTCCTGAAATACATACATCGACACAATCCGCCATTTCATTACAATTACACGTGTCTAGCCAGTCACACATATATATGCACACATACATACACACTCACTCGCTACCTCATATAATCAAACACAATGATAGTGTGTTACAGACGCGCGCGCGCGCGCACACACACACACACACACACACACACACACACACACACGCCCACATGAGCACCTCCTGCTTGCAGTAACCACCATCCGACCACAACATGAGCGTCCCACATACACTCACAACACCTCTAACAACCAACAACACCTCAGTGTACACAACCCAGGAATACATCCTCACTTCAACCCCCTACAAATCTGCTTCCCGTCCTACGATCTTACATAATAATCACACATGTACTAGATACGTACGTTACCCCCCCCTTCCCCTCCCCCATACATCATACACACTCAACCACCTCACACCTCACATCCTGCCCCCACCTCACACCCTGCCCCCACCCCACACCCTGCCCCCACCCCACACCCTGCCCCCACCTCACACCCTGCCCCCACCTCACACCCTGCCCCCACCCCACACCCTGCCCCCACCTCACACCCTGCCCCCACCTCACACCCTGCCCCCACCCCACACCCTGCCCCCACCCCACACCCTGCCCCCACCCCACACCCTGCCCCCACCCCACACCCTGCCCCCACCCCACACCCTGCCCCCACCTCACACCCTGCCCCCACCTCACACCCTGCCCCCACCTCACACCCTGTCCCCACCCCACACCCTGCCCCCACCTCACACCCTGCCCCCACCTCACACCCTGCCCCCACCCCACACCCTGCCCCCACCTCACACCCTGCCCCCACCCCACACCCTGCCCCCACCCCACACCCTGCCCCCATCTCACACCCTGCCCCCACCCCACACCCTGCCCCCACCTCACACCCTGCCCCCACCCCACACCCTGCCCCCACCTCACACCCTGCCCCCACCCCACACCCTGCCCCCACCTCACACCCTGCCCCCACCTCACACCCCACACCCTGCCCCCACCCCACACCCTGCCCCCACCTCACACCACACACCCTGCCCCCACCTCACACCCAACACCCTGCCCCCACCTCATCAACACACACCTGTATAACCACCATCTAAGCAACACACACACACATACAAACACATACACACACACATACACACATACAAACACATACACACATACACACACACATACACACATACAAACACATACACACACACATACAAACACATACACACACACATACACACACACGAACCAGAGGAGACTCTGGTCAGAGTACCTTGCCACATACTGAGTGAACACTTCAGCAGACAGTGTCATACTCAGCCAGCAGGGGAGTCTCGTCTTGTTGTGGGCGTCAGGACCGCTGCTTCTTTCCTCCATCGCCAAACTTGTCAAGTCTTTACCTGGCCACACCTTCCTAACGCTAACCTAACCTCTCCATTCTTCATGTCTGGTTCTCCTCTAAACTTATCATATGATTGGCTGATCCTTATCTCTCTCTCCTTCAGCTATCTATCGTCTTTGATCCTAGGCCTGGCTCCTGCCTGCACCACGAATTTTTTTTTTTTTTGACAAAGCAAAAAATAATAATAATAATAATAATAACAATAATAATAACAATAATAATAATAACAATAATAATAATAACAATAATAATAATAACAATAATAATAATAAAATTTCTGATTTTAAAAGATGTGTCAGCCAAACTTGTCTTCCTGCCCGGCATGACTGTGCCGTGCTGTGATGCTGTGCATCAGCCGTGCCACACGTGGCTCTGTGCCGTGCTGTGATCCTGTGCATCAGCCGTGCCACACGTGGCTCTGTGCCGTGCTGTGGTGCTGTGCATCAGCCGTGCCACACGTGGCTCTGTGCCGTGCTGTGGTGCTGTGCATCAGCCGTGCCACACGTGGCTCTGTGCCGTGCTGTGGTGCTGTGCATCACCGTGCCACACGTGTGTCGACGACTTTCCATGTAACAATGCGCCAGCAACACAATGCCAATCTGTGATCACGTAACGTTATCATCACCTCCACCAATGTGCACAGTTCACCTGCTGGTCACCAGGCCTTCCCCTCAACGTCTGACTCCTGCACCACACATGAGGCTACCACACACACACACACACACACACACACACACACACACACACACACACACACACATCACTACATTCATTACACTCTACTCCTCCCTCCTCCTACTCTTGCTAAAATATGTTTCCCGTCAATCCATCATACTAGACTGACCTCATATACGGGGTAGATGATGTAGCAATTCCCGACACACACCCATCTGCCAACCTAAGTCTCATTAGTGTATTTTCTTTCCCATACAATTCCACACACCCACGTCAACCCACTACAACCTAACGCGAATTAAGCTTCCAATATCATCAAAATCCCCAAAGCTGTTGTCACCAAGATCCTCCAGCTGTGGTTACAACAGGTACAGCTTCTGCTACTACATACGACAGAGGAGGACGCGGCAGCTGGAGCTGCGACTGACACTATATAAAGCGAAGCAGATGATGGTACACTCAGTACACAGTACCCTGCCCACCGACGCGCATCTCTGCTGAATAAGGCGCAGGAGACAAGTGTGTGGCACACCCCAGTGTTTGCTATCACTCATCTCTACTTCATGGCAACCTACACCACGGTAAATGTCAACAATTATTTGTCTTTTAGTTTCACTTCGAAGTAAAACTTAAACTAAAATTTACAAAATGCTGAAAGATCCTTAAAAATATCAAGTGAATTTTTGATTATCATATGTTTTAGTTCTGACACCACCCACCAGTACACAGGGTAGGTATGTTCTGACACCACCCACCAGTACACAGGGTAGGTATGTTCTGACACCACCCACCAGTACACAGGGTAGGTATGTTCTGACACCACCCACCAGTACACAGGGTAGGTATGTTCTGACACCACCCACCAGTACACAGGGCAGGTATGATTGTATCCATTCCATGATGGTAATGACAGACATTCTTAATGGCAATCTACCTTCCAGGTACGTAGCCAGCTGTGGTCTGTACCTCAATATTGTGAGAGTCAGTCAGTGGTTGGGAGAGACTGAGTGCAGTGACACCAGGGGATCAGTAATGCTTCTTTTAAACAATAAACTATTGGTGGTGTTGCATGTGCACCACCTGCAACATAGGTGGCGTTGCTGTGCACCACCTGCAACATAGGTGGTGTTGCATGTGCACCATCTACAATATTGGTACACTTCCTACAGATGATCATATGTTGCTGCACGGTGACACAAGGTTCAAGCAAGACTGTACGTCAATCTCGAGGAGGAAGACCTCCCTATGTACAGGAGTTCTATGTCCACACAAAATCCACACTCAGGATCTAAGGCTTCTTATAATTCACATGGTAATACATGTCATTATGTTAACTTGATTCAGTAGATTCCACAATTTTTCTCCTGCCTGGCCACACGGTTGGCTTACTACTGCAGAGAACACCAGGTGACCAGACTCACTCCAGTGGGAACGGTCCACACACTTGTCTCCAATGCTGCAGACACACACCGAGTGTTAACAACTACTTCATTTGTAGGAATGACCTCTCTCTCTCTCTCTCTCTCTCTCTCTCTCTCTCTCCGTCGGAGGAACAGTAACTGGTGTTAGTAATTCGTCGTGGGACCAATCACCATTGTGTTAGTACCCCCACCACCACCACCACGGGGTAAGAGATACACCAGTGTGTTAGTACCTCGGTCAGGGGACCAGTCGTCAGCTGACCTTACACCTGCCTACAGATGTGGCTGGCCAAGGTCGTGGTGGTGACGATGGTCCTCATGTCGTCCGGTGTAACAGGTCGCTCGTCCAGCGGCCTCGTCCGCCTAGAGAAGCTTCTGTCGTCCATGTCTTCGTCGTCCTCGTCCACTCCCCTGGGTCTCGAATCTGGCGTCGAGAAGAGAACAGCGTTCGACGAGACGTGTAAGGGAGTGTACGACCGGGCGCTCTTCCTGAAGCTGGACACGGTGTGTGACGACTGCTACAACTTGTACCGCAAGTCGAACGTGGGCACCGAATGCAGGTGAGGACCCTCCACCACACCACACCACACCACACCACACCACACAACACCACACCACACCACACAACACCACACAACACCACACCACAACACACCACACCACACAACACCACACCACACCACACAACACCACACCACAACACACCACATGAGACTCGTCTCACTGTTATCTTTACCGGATTCTCATTCCTCTTCTTCGCTCTGACACAATATTTTGATTATCTTCACTGCGACTGGCACACCACACCATACATACATACATACATATATACATACATACATACATACATATATACATACATACATACATACATACATATATATCTCAATCATGTTAAGCAACCATTATTTTGTATCTTGGTTACACTAAGTCTTGATATCTTCTAACTAGTTTTCCCTTTTATCTTACACGCATATTTACTTTACTTCCAATAATTTTTCCTCTATTAGATCGAGTGACGTAGTACGGCAATACAGTTTCTCATTTAGGCCATGTCGGGTATAGAATACCAACAAAAGAAAAATAATGTAGAAAATAATCATTGTATTGGTAGAGTTGAGGCAATGGTTATGAAAGGAGGTAAACACGAAAGATGGCAGAGAAATGTGTGGCAGAGATGTTCGAGGAAAGAAGGTACCATAGCGGTCAACCCTCGAGCGGCCGGCTTCCACACACAGACTATGAGAAGCAGCAGCTTCATGTGTGCCTCAGGATGAAGCCTCGGTGGCAAGGACCAATACAGACAGCTCACGACCGTAGTGGCTAAAACAACACCAGCACAAGAAAGAGAAGTGTGCATGGTTGCGGCACTCGACATGTTGGAGGTGTGGTTGGAGAGTGGCAATGCCTGCAGCAGAGAACACTGGTGGTGTGACCCAGGCAGAGGAGGAGCAGTCTTCATCGATGAACAATATTCTATCTTGGGCAAATGATATGATTGTATACGTGATACAGCTGCTTACAAGAAGAATAACTACGGCACTTACACAAGACTTACCTCTTGGGAAGCCGAGTTGATTATGAGGGGTTCTCAGGATGAAGTAGAGGACATAGTTATGCCAAACATGTTTACGTTATCTCATGTATAAACTCCGCTGTTATCACGTAGACACAGTCATGGCAAGAAATCGTGTTTTGGCACTTAAATTTCACGAAATCACTGCTTCCCCAACCCAAGATGTTGCACACGTTCGACATGACAGAGGAAATACGTTCATTACGAGAAGAGCGAGTATGGAGGAGGAGACGGCAGATGAGCTCAAGTTGGTGAAATGGAATCATAAGCATGAGAGGGTTAGGAATGGAAGAGAGATATCATCTATGTGCAGCAGAAAAACAACAAGTGACAGAACAGAACCCCTGAGGAACACCACTGCTGATGAAGTGAGAGAAGTCGCTCCACCAACTGCAACTGCAAGGCAACGGCCCAGGACGAAGCTTTGCTTTTAAGAAGAAAGATAAGTAGAGGGGCCACAAGAAGTTAGTCGATGCAGCAAAGGCTTATGCCACACCTTATCAAATGCTTTAGAGATGTGGTGCTTCCACGAGGGAGGGACAAGTGTGGCTCTGAATGGAAATATTCTGGCCAAGACTAAAGGTATCCTGGAGGCAAACTCCCTGACCACTTTAGGAAGTAATGCCACCTGAACCTTACGCCTGACACACTTGGAGCAGCGGAGGTACACAGTAGAGGCTGTGCCACGAAAACAAATGGATGGCACATCAGAGGTTGAGTGGGAGGATGTGGGTGGCAAGATCAGGCAAGGAAACATCTCAAACCGACTTAAACTCCCAATCGGAGGCGTCACCAGGAGGACAGTTGGCCATATATGTATCATGTTGGAGGAGAACAGGACAAAGGCTGACTAATGTAAGTTATTGAAAATGTTTCTGTTTTATGACCAATGTGAACATCACAGTAGTGTCACAACATTGTCTTGCTACCCGATAAACAACAACTTTATGGTCATTATAAGTACAAATGAAAAAGGAGTGAGGGCAGGGGGGGTCCCATACCGTCTCTCTCTCTCTCTCTCTCTCTCTCTCTCTCTCTCTCTCTCTCTCTCTCTCTCTCTCTCTCTCTCTCTCATCTTGTCTATTTCTAATGATTTTTTTTCGACATTCATTTTCCAAATTTTCCTCCCTCTGACGCCATATTAACTCTTCTGTTCTGTCGCGTATGTGTGTGTGTGTGTGTGTGTGTGTGTGTGTGTGTGTGTGTGTGTGTGTGTTCGTCTGGCAGAGGCGTCCCCAGGTGAAGCTGACCAAAGTCTGCCCCACAGGCTGAACTGCTACAGCAACATGGTGTTCCACCAGTGTCTGCACGACCTGCTCTTGGTGGACGTGGTGGACGAGTACTTTACCTACGTGCAGAGGGTAGGCAAGTAATCCTGCCTCACCTCACCTGCGGACCACGCCCACGGGCCGCCATCACCACCTGCGGACCACGCCCACGGGCCGCCATCACCACCTGCGGACGGCTGTGAATATATATCTCTAGGCAGTACGAGCACTGCGGCTCCTGTCGGCGCGCCATGACATCTGAGAACTTCAACATAAGTTAAGACTGACCAGCAGACGTGCACCCGCGGGTTCCTGGGAAAAAATTATAGCTATGACTTTTCTGATGGATTATGATTGTCAGTTTTCAGACATAGAAATATTCCCGGACCCTCACGGGTTTCCATGAAGAACCACAGACAACTTGGGGTGTTAGAGGGAACCTGGAAGTCAGCTACGAGAGCGGGAGACCAGCAGCTCACCTCGAGAGCGAAGGAAGGATGACACAAGGATGGTCACCACACCAGAGACAGTGCTGCCATTACACGAGACTCCGTGTGTGTCAGCCGGACACTTGGCCACTATGACGAGAGGTAGGGCGCTTGGCTGCCCTCCGCCCAACACTTGGACCGGCCTGGAGTCCCTACAAGGCTTCCTTCCTGTACAGATCCGATACGTGAAGTAGGAAGTAAAGAGCTGCAGACAGACGGATGGTATGTAACGCAGGTACGCGGTCACTTGATGACTCTTATTACCAGTTCGATTATTGACGAGAGACACGATCTTCAGGACTTGCCGGAGGTCCAGCAACCGCCTGGATAACACTAACAACAGTACACACACACACACACACACACACACACCCTCTGTGTGTGTGTGTGTGTGTGTGTGTGTGTGTGTGTGTCTGTACCTTAAGATACTATAGATATAATAAGTAGACTTTCCTATCAATATGTAGAGACGTGGGTGTGGGTGTGTGCTTACCTGAGATAAGGACCTATTAATGATGTCAATAATGTTCCTATGCTGTCTCAGTCATGGAGTGTAACCTCTAGTCATATGTAATGTTCTGATAGGATTACAATTTTGAACCTAACCTAACCTAACCTCTAGTCATATGTAATGTTCTGATAGGATTACAATTTTGAACCTAACCTAACCTAACCTCTAGTCATATGTAATATTATAAGATTACAATTTTGAACCTAACCTAACTATGTATTTATTGACTAATAAAGTTTTGTCAGGAATCATCTATGAAAATGTCCTTTACTTCATAATATATAAGTTTCACAACATTTATTACAATATCACAGGTCTGTGGCTCAGTATGTGGCGGGTTCTACCCACCCTAGGATAGGGAAAGGAGGGAACCCAATTAAGATGGGCCAAGTTTGCGTTTAGAGAAGAGGCTGGAGGAACAGGAGAGCTTTGAGTACGAGGCTGGAGGAACAGGAGAGCTTTGAGTATGAGGCTGGAGGAACAGGAGAGCTTTGAGTACGAGGCTGGAGGAATAGGAGAGCTTTGAGTACGAGGCTGGAGGAACAGGAGAGCTTTGAGTATGAGGCTGGAGGAACAGGAGAGCTTTGAGTACGAGGCTGGAGGAACAGGAGAGCTTTGAGTACGAGGCTGGAGGAACAGGAGAGCTTTGAGTACGAGGCTGGAGGAACAGGAGAGCTTTGAGTATGAGGCTGGAGGAACAGGAGAGCTTTAAGTACGAGGCTGGAGGAACAGGAGAGCTTTGAGTACGAGGCTGGAGGAACAGGAGAGCTTTGAGTACGAGGGAGCAGAAATGGCAGCGGATCAAACCATGGAACTGAAGTGAGTCATGGGATGGGAGAGGGAGGTCGGGAATGAGTGTGTGGAAGGAGAGGTAATTTTCTGTTGGGGAAAGATGAATATGTTTAAAGACACAGTAGAGCCGTCGGGGATGTATCAATGAAACTCTTCAGTCGTGAATGCAAATTAACGGAAGTTGGTGGATGTGTCGGAAGTGAAATCCATAAATACAAGTGATGTGAGCAGGGTTGACAGTGTGATTGAGAAGTGAGGCAACAAGCGAATCTAAGTGAGAGCTGACCAGAGTGTGATGAATTGGTCTGGAAATATTGAGGACGAGTAAAGAAAGAAAGACAAAGAAGATCACAGTGGCAAATGTGGAGGGAATAAGAAGGAAGGAAAGACGGAGCTGGTGGAAGGGTGGAGTGATGGAGCATCTGAGGTGACGAGGCCCAGAACATTCAGGAGGGTGCGAGGCGTGCGTGCACCGGGCCTAGGATACTGGGGAGAGCTTGCTATTGTTGGCATGGACCACAGAACGTGAAGTGGTCAGGGAAAACCACGGAATTACTCTGTGGCTCTTGACCATGGATGAAAGATCTGGTTACGTCCATACACGACAGGGAGAGAGGAGAAGTGAGCTTTTGTTCCTGGCGCTATTTCACTACAGCGGAAACGTCGAACAAGTAGGAAAATGTAAATATTTGTTAGAGATACACTATATATCTTGCTACCTGTTTCCTTCCATACGATGTTCTAGTAACTTTCCAGACCTTTCATACAGTCACAGCCACACCACCGGTGTCCAGCTGTGTCATGTGCCACAGCCAGATGACCGGTGTCCAGCTGTGTAACGTTAACTATCGCTCGACCTGAGTATCAGTCATGTCAACAAGAGACATGTTCGTTTTCTATGATCAGTTACAAGACGAACTCAAACATTTGTATCAATTTCTTTTTTTTCCGTCAAGAACAAACGTGAGGATCAGTTCTGCCCAAGACGAGCCACAACGATGCAACACGTCACTACGACACACCTTCTGCTGGCTATATATGGAGAGAGACAAGTTATGTTCTCCTGAATGACGGACGCGAAGAAATATTTTTAGAAACAGTATGACAACATGTTGTCATCATTACCAAGGCTGAGAGTAGTGTATACATGTGGCCCTCACCCGTACATCATGTGACCCTCACCCGCAGGTCATGTGGCTCTCACCCGCAGATCATGTGGCCGTCACCCGCAGGTCATGTGGCTCTCACCGTAAATCATGTGGCCGTCAACCGCAGGTCATGTGACCCTCACCTGTAGGTCATGTGGCCCTCAACCGTAGATCATGTGGCCCTCACCCGTAGGTCATGTGGCCCCTTCATACCTTTCCTGTAGTCAGTGTGAGTGTGTCTGGTGGACCCCGTCATATCCTGAGGACGTGGCGCCCGCCACTACCACAATATCTCCTGCTCCAGCTGCTGCGGTAGTGACTGCCAGACGAAGGGGGAGGGCTAGGTCGGGAGGTGCAGGGGGACCGGAAATCATGAGTAAACGGTGTATGTTGAGTCAATTTATGAATCAAAAGTGAATGAGGCTAAACTAGGAGCTGGTAAGATGAGTCAAGTGGTGTGGTAACACTGTTGCCAGGATGTGGCCAACTGATGTACGAGATTTTTATTACTTTTTGACCCCATAATATATATAAATAAATAAATAAATAAATATATATATATATATATATATATATATATATATATATATATATATATATATATATTTTTTTTTTTTTTCATACTATTCGCTATTTCCCGCAATAGCGAGGTAGCGTTAAGGACAGAGGACTGGGCCTTTGAGGGAATATCCTCACCTGGACCTCTCCTCTGTTCCTTCTTTTGGAAAAAAAAAAAAAAAAAAAAAAAAAAAAAAAAAAAAAAATGTAATCATAACACGACAAGACTACTCTATTAGGGCTTCAAGGCTGCGGTACAATGAGAAGCAGATAAATTATGGTGTCCTTTGGAATAAGAAACTCCTTGACCATACTGCACTCCTTTTTTAATCAATGACGATAGTACAATTTCGCTGAAGGTGACTTTCCCTTCGCGGACACACACACACACACACACACACGTGTGTGTGTGTGTGTGTGTGTGTGTGTGGACTCAGGAATATATATATATATATATATATATATATATATATATATATATATATATATATATATATATATATATATATATTCCTGAGCCCACGGGGAAATGAAACATTCGTGCAATAATCACATCATGGGAGACACAAGAAAGAAATATGTCAGCTGATATACAACGAAGAGACGTAGGTTGCTAGGACGCCATTTGGTAAACAAGCGACTGTCCTATGAAAATATCCAGGCGTTAAACATGGATATCTGTAAAGGCTCCTGCTGCTCAAGGATACGCTATTTCCAGTAGCAGTAAAATGTAGACTCCATTGGAGTGAGAAGCTGCAACACCAGAGGTGCATGGAACGATGCTGCTACACCTTGGGTGTAGGCTTTCCACCACCGTGGGTGTAGGTGCTCCACCACCGTGGGTGTAGGTGCTCCACCACCGTGGGTGTAGGTGCTCCACCACCGTGGATGTAGGTGCTCCACCACCGTGGGTGTAGGTGTTCCACCACCGTGGGTGTAGGTGCTCCACCACCGTGGTTGTAGGTGCTCCACCACCGTGGGTGTAGGTGCTCCACCACCGTGGGTGTAGGCGCTCCACCACCGTGGGTGTACGTGCTCCACCATCGTGGGTGTACGTGCTCCACCACCGTGGGTATAGGTACTCCACCACCGTGGGTGTAGGTGCTCCACCACCGTGAGTTTAGGTGCTCTACGACCGTGGGTGTAGGTACTCCACCACCGTGGGCACTTCACCACCGTGGGTGTACGTGCTCCACCACCGTGGGTGTACGTGCTCCACCACCGTGGGTGTAGGTACTCCATCACCGTGGGTGTAGGCACTCCACCACCGTGGGTGTACGTGCTCCACAACCGTGGGTGTAGGTACTCCATCACCGTGGGTGTAGGCACTCCATGGGTGTTGGTGGGTCAACACTCTCATTACCCTAGGTGTGCGGGCACCGCCATCACCATCACACACTAACTGTTTCCTTCGTTTAACCACACGTGTCACACACTCTTACTGTTATCATGTGTCACACACAACCATGCTACAGCATCGCCTCACCCCACGCTACAGCATTACCTCAACCCACGCTACAACAAAGCCTCACCATACGCTACAGCACTCTCACCCCACGATTCAGCACCGACTCACCCCACGATACAGCACCGACTCACCCCACGATACAGCACCGACTCACCCCACGATACAGCACAGCCTCAACCCACGATACAGCAACGCCTCATCCCACGCTACAGCATTGCCTCACCCCACGATACAGGACCACCACCGCCTCATCCCACGCTACACACCGCCTCACCCCACGCAACAATACCGCTTCAACCCACCCTACAGCACCACCTCATTCCACGCTACGGTACCGCCTCACCCCACGCTACAGCATCGCGTCAACCTACGCAACAGTACCGCCTCACCCCACCCTACAGCACAGCCTCACCCCACCCTACAGTACCGCCTCACCCCACGCTACAGCACCGCGTCAACCCACGCAACAGTACCGCCTCACCCCACCCTACAGCACAGCCTCACCCCACCCTACAGTACCGCCTCACCCCACGCTATAGCACCGCGTCAACCCACGCAACAGTACCGCCTTACCCCACCCTACAGCACAGCCTCACCCCACCCGACAGAATCACCTCACTCCACGATACAGCGTCGCCTCACCCCACCCGACAGAATCACCTCACTCCGCGATACAGCGTCGCCTCAGTCCACACTACAACACCAGGGTTATGGAAGATGGAAGAGCTACTCAATTCCATCAGTTACACCAGACATGAGCGAGAGTCAGTGAATGTGTGACGGGTGTGTTAGGGGGTCTCTCCCGGCACTGGGGTCTGACTCAAACCCTTTAAAACCCCTGTAATCCTTTTGCGCTGTCGCTCACAGGATGAGCATGGCGTGCACAATAAATTTGCCAGGGTTACTGGCATAAATCAAATAAATATCCCGGCACTGTGGGCGGCCAGCCAGCAGGACGATCACAGCCATGACAAGTTTGCCAGGGAATTGTGCTGGGCGATCGATATTTAACCTACAGATATGCTCAATTCTCCTCAAAACTCTCTCATGACTAACAACAGCATATGATGAGGTCACCAGCCTGACATGAAGATGGTCAGCAGCGATGTTCTAAACCATACTGTCAAGGCTGAATATCAAACGTCCTGACCCAGCAGTATGGCTCCCACACACCACTAATAACCTCCAGCGAGAGCACCTCCAGTACTGGCTGGATACATTCCGGCCTCTCTTTGTGAGTCTTGTCGAGAGAACAACAGATAAGCATAATCTTAATGTTAATGTATGATTCTTGAAGCACTTTCTATAACAGCAATTTACATATTACCAAGGATATAATGACTTGGATCATGACGTTGGATTGAGATTCATGAAGTAGGTGCAGCCTCCACTGTACTGGATGATAAGGGTGGTATGGCTGGCTTATTATGGTGGTAGTGAATGTCTTCTGTAAAACCACCAGATAAAAAAGAAAATGAACAATACCACCGGAGAAAAATATTTCAAGAGAACAATATACTTGCGGGAAGGTTCTAATGATTATAAATTTAATGATATGATTTTCAATTAATATCGTGACGTCAACAGACGTTTCTAAATTAGTAAAAATGCATCACACTTCTAATACCACAAAACTGTAATTTCTCTGGACGTACACTACCGGCCATGACACACACTCCTGCACCACCTGATGTCTACAATGTCTGTACTCACATGCTTATGTTTGTTTACGGTGAGGAAGCTCATGATTTTTCTTGACTTGGCCAAAAAAATGTTCTCGACTGGCACTTGTAAATGTTAAATATCACTCACGTAGTTCACAATACGAATATATCGTCTATGGAATATTAATAATCACAAACAAATGAGACACCGATGCCAAACAGTCTTTGCTTGGTAAGATCTGTTGACTACTGAGTAACGACGCATGAAATATCATAATGTTTTCCCAAAAACCAATGAAAATGTAGATTGACCAGGAACACCAATTAGAATTAAGTATCTGGCCATTGAGGCCTGGCATTTGTAAACAAGGGGCACATAAACTCCGCCCACATTAAAATTCTTACCAATGACAGTCATAACTCCAGACACACCCCCTCCTCCTTACCCTGATGGGCAAGAGTATGCCATGCTCGGCGGCCTAGTGGTCTGGCTCGAGCAATATTGAAGGTACAACAAAGAATTAAAAAATCTCGGTGGAAAGTAATCAGTGATTCCAACAAAAACGAGCTTATAGAGATTTTGCTCAAATCTTACCATCTGCAGTTTGTGATGATCAAGTATCAGTCAGAGCTGTAAACTGTGATGTAATCAATTAATTAATTCTCATTTATAAATTTTCAAGATCAAAGAATGAAAAAATATTCTCGTTTCCATTGATGATTTTAAGACTATCAGTAGTTTGATGCCAAACAACTAGTTTGTGGGCTCGACTTGAGGAGCTTACCAGATCGCTGTGTTCCATCATGTCCATGAGACTGACATACACTGACTAAATACCTATACAGGCATCACGCTGGTTCGAATCCCTGTTCAACCATACACGATACGGCCAGTACCACAAGACAGAGGCCAGTGCCAAGAGATAGAGCAGTAGGTATTTGTTTGTATACGTGTCTTTCATCTAATTATACGTGAACATTTGAAAAGTTATCAAATTCGTATTATTTTTGGTCATTATCACCAGTACTAAAGTTAATATCATTGATAATGATATAATCTTTATTATGACCTTAAATTACTTGATTAGAGGAATTTCAGCTTTAGAGAAAACTAGTATATTTCACTTTCATAGAAAACAAGCCTGCCACGGCATTTTTTAGGGGAAGTTATACTAAATTGAACTTTATCTGCAATGCCTAATGCATATCCATGCAAGGCATTGAAACAGCTTCCTAGTCATCCTTGTCTTAATACACTATAGCTATATATGAATTTTGGTCTATATCATGAAAAATATCTTCAGACTTAATCTAATGTTTAAAATTAAAATGCAAAATATATGATGGTTTAAATACGATAATGGTAAAATTAACTACCAATGTGTTTAATTGATTTCTCTCCCCAGGATATTTCAAATATATATTTTCATTTGAAATTTCGGGAGATACATACAGTAGATCGGATGGCGTCCAGCCTGGAATGTAGGTGTGATCATCTATGGTAAAACTTTAACCCCAGCACCAACACAACACTCGCAAAACGTTTTGACATATATAATCTTCTCAAAGTGCGCAAAGAACAAATCCATTCGTAAAATAACTCCAATAACCTATTGCAGAAGTTTCTTAACATTTGTCTTGAAGTTTTCAATGTCGATTCCCTGAGGAACATTATTGTTAGCTCTGAAGCACATGATATATAGGTAGCACGGAAGTATATATGGATAACAGAGTAGATGATATATGTATAGAAAGGGAGTATTTACATATAGTATGGGAGTCTATGATACAAGAATAAGGATTGCAAGGGTATACAATTTATTGACTGCACCGGGTATACACTATATGGGCAGCAGCTGTATAAAAAAAATTCTAAGAGGTAGGGAGTGCAAAGCCAAAAGATAGAGACATCCCCCTCTGTTAGGGGTGGGGTTACACTGTGTTCCTCCCTGGTGATGTGCCATTCTCTTCATGAGTTTTTTGAATAGGGACATATGCATGAACAACACACCTTCTTGTTCAAGAAACAATTAAAATATACCAATATCATAGGATTCCTTTCAAGTGAACAGATAAAAATATATCTTAAAAGATCTTTTAAAACATTTTTATAAGTATGTAGAAAGCATTCAGAAAGTCCAGACATGAAACAGCACTCTCTTATTTTCATTCTTTCTTCAATTCACATGAATGATACCTGTCAGGTGCCTTCTGTTCAAATGGATAATATTATGTCATGCATCCTCTGTTCAAATGGATGGTACCTGTGTCATGTGCTTTCTGTTCAAATGGATGATACCTGTGTCACGTGCCTTCTGTTCAAACGAATGATACCTGTGTCACGTGCCTTCTGTTCAAATGGATGATACCTGTGTCAAGTGCCTTCTGTTCAAATGGATGATAGCTGTTTCGTTTGCCTTCTGTTCAGATGGATGATACCCGTGTCATGTGCCTTCTGCTCAAATGAATATTTGTGTCTTGTGACTTCTGTTCACAGGGATAATACCCATGCTATGTGCCTTCTGTTTTTCACATGGTTAATGCTTTTTCATTTTAATGATACCCATGGCATGTGCTTTCTGTTCACATGGTTGATACCTGGCCTATGCCTTTCACATGAGTGATACCCATGCCATGCATCTTCTGTTTATAGGGGTATTACCAGTTTTATGCTGGCCTTCTTCAGCTATACCTTCTCAAAATGATGAATACTGTGTAATGAAATGGAAAGTTCCTGGAAGCTGGGTAACAGCAACATCTCCCACAACTTTTCAGATTCAGCTTAATGATGCTTCTCCCAAGGGATGAGTTGCAACCCATTCCAGGAGAGTTATATAATAGCCCTTAGCTTCACTACAGGGCAGACAGTTATAATTCTTGGTCCTAACCTGGAGTTCCAAAAATCCATAGTGTGAATTTTTAATTTGTAACTAAAAATATTGTCAGTATAATGTTAACAGTAACCACAATTTTAAAAGTAACCCATCTTACTCATTTCTTGTAGCACAATGTAGATACACTTTTGACTTAACTTAGTTAACTTTGGATTAACTAAATGAAAAGCAAAGCTGTGTCTTTCTGATTTTATTATACTTTTATTTACAGAATGGAATGTCATCCTGTGACACGTCCATGAATATCATTATGAGTTTGGTGGTAGATCATGTGCACAAGTAAAACTTTACTTTGGGCAGAATCTTTTTGGAAGATACTAAAGCCCTCTAAAAGAATGGGTTCACAAAAAAAGCATAACCTTATTTTTAGTTTGGTATTTCTGAGTAATGTAATACATGTGAAATTTACTAACACATAAATAATGCATGGTAAATATATCTAATGACTGTTGCAGAAAATGTATAATCAATTGCTGTTGTCATGAACTCACACTATGAAACAAATCTACAATCTTTCTGGCTATCAACAGTGGAAGAGTTTGCTGGATTGGTTTCTTAGAATGTGGGAGTTTGTTGGATTATAAACTCACATCAATGGATGATGAGTTTGTTGTCTTCTATGTTTTTGCAAGGAAGGTGTTTGTTCTGTCCTATGCATCCACTAATGGAATTCTAATGTTGTACACTTATACGACCGGTTGAGTAAAATGACATCACTAAGGATACTTTTTCCTGCCATGCATCTGCTCAAACCGCTAGGAAAAAAATATGTGTGATCTATTGAAGAGCTTACACCATTGGAGGAGTTTATCAGTGTGACTATGTAACACATAATAATTACATAAAGTAATTATTACGAAGTAGTACAGTAAAAACCTCAGAATTTAAGGTGTTTTTCCAACAGTAAAATCTGGCTAAATCAGTTTTATCCAGATTCTCTGTTAATACCCAATACGAGTGCACATTGACAAAGAAGTTTGCAGTGTTGCAGTCTTACCAAACGAAGAATTTGCTTTTTGTAACTTACACTACTAGAAGATTTCTGAGATATATCTGGGGATGGATCTAGCACTGTAGTTGAATTTTCATGAGGCCATTTGCGTAATTCATATATCTTGAGTGATAATTTAGCTTCTTTCATTTACCCATGAGTCCATACTCATATTATCAAAACATATTATTCTTCCATATGAGTAATGAATCTGAACATTTGCAAAGGACCTAAATGACAATACATAGAGCCTTACAAACAGATTTTAAGTGGGTATGATTTTTCACTTTATTAATCATCAGGAAACTTCACACTTTTTCTGTTTCAGTTTCCTTCAGCTACTGATACCGTCTAAAAAAATCACATTCCTCTGTATAGAAAATAGTATTTGACTACTTCAAGGCTAGCTTTCACTATATAGAATTACAAAAGTAATTTGTAAAAAAATAAGAAAAATACAATACAGTAGAAAATAACGTAAGAGAGCATGTTTAAAATTTTATGCAATCATTCTCTGTACAATAATGGGCATCAGACAATGTGCAGACAGCACTGTGATATTTACAAAAGTTAAAGCTATGGAGTACAGTAAATAACTCCTTCCATAAAACTTTATATTTACACTGTGTCTTCATGTGTACAATCTGGGCACATTGTATGTTACATTAATTATTGTCATATTCAGTAACTTCAATTTTTTAACTAATAATTTTCCACTAAACTTCATACACTGACATACATCTTAATCTATTGCATAATACCTTTTGAATAACCACAAATTCTCATTATTATCAATACAACATATGTGAATGACTAATTACACAGAAAAGCAACAATATGCTGTATGCCTTATATCACAAGCTTACTTTGGATACAATTAAACATTTGTGGTATATGACAGTCCAGTTTTTACTTCTTTGAACTGTATGTACTCACATTCTGTACCTTTTTAATGGTGTAACTGGGAGCTGATTTTGCAGATTTGTTTTACAAGTTATCATAAATCTCCTCAGCTAAAATATACATGATGTCACCTTTTATTTGTTTATTCATTTTTCAAACACCTGAAGAGAAATAATGCAATATTTTCCAAAGGCAATACATTTTAGTAACAAATATATTGTACATACTTTGCGTACAATCCAAAGATACTAGGTTATAAGAGGTACATAAGTCAATCCATTGCCTTTAATAAGTTACATTATATTTTGAGGGTTTAGTATCTCTGTGAATGTCCTAAAAGTTTCAAGTAATATCAAACTGTCTACAGATGTGGCAAAAACATTCATAGAGTGGTGTGAAAAAAATACAGCAGAGCAATGCAAGGATCTTCACCTCAGGGAGAAACGCCGACTGGTAATGTTCATCCTTGTCACTCCAATCTCTCGAAGAATGGGAGAAAATGTCTCTCTGAAAATCAATTGGTATTTCTGTTCAAGTAGATTTACTAACACCTTGGTAATGATTGATACTATGAAAACCAACAAAGAGGGGTTTCAGTATTATTCAAAAAGTAAAATGCTCACGATCCATGCTTCGTTTGTTATGGAGCTTAAATGCCTTCTGTTCTGTTGCCATCTGTTTCTACATTTATTATAAAAGTTACTGTGAGTTCAATGAGTCATGCTAATCCTAATTTGTAAAGAAAAAATTCTAATGTATGTTTTCACTCTTATAATAATAAACTTATAATCTTGGCCATACTTTACATACATAAATATATATGAATTGAAAATTAGTTTTGAGTCCCTGAAAAGTCCTCAGAGTCTAAAGAGAGCAAGCTAGGTATACAATAGTTCTAGGATTACTAGTGTCAGAACATGTATGAATGCAATACTGAATGGGAAATTTCTCTTCAGTACATTAGAATAGCCTCTACTACAAACCAATCAGTAAGAAGTCATCAGCAAATGATTTTAACAAGGGCCCAACATACTGACATGCATTTCACCATCACTACCTAAACAGTATTTAGAAATTACTTAATCGAGTGCAGAATCTTATGGTCAATACGATAAGGTATGTATCAAATGTGTCCCTCTCAGGATTATAATCAATTTTCTAATCGTAAACAGCAATAATTCATATAATACAATAAATAATAATGTAGGATATTCCTGCAAATCAAAGATGGCACTATACAAGGATTATACACAGATACTGTAACAACAGATGGGACAAAAAGTTATCACAAGTCAAAGTAAAATTAAAAATATGAGCACAAATACAATACACTAATAGGTTTCACCAAATAAAGTGTAGTTGCAACTAGGAAAAGGGTGAGTGCAACAGGAAAAGCAATAGAACAAAAAGAAGAGTATTATAAATATCTTTCAGTTTCCCACTTTTCTTAGGATAGTATCCTCTAAGCTGAGAAGGTTTTCCCTAGTCTTGGACAACTAAACTCAGAACACTAACCAACCTAATCCCCTGCCAATCCTGTTTGCCCTTGAGTTTACATTTACAAGTCATGGACAAAGCGTACAGAATGTTAAAATTTTTCTGTATATCCCAAAATCTCAAATGTTGGAATGGACCATGCAAGAGTACATCAACCCAACGAAAAGGAAGATGCAGAAAGATAAGACTGATACAACAGAAAAAGTAGAGGAGTGGAGTGCAGATATCAAAGATGAATTTCTTAAAGAAGTATTTACATTAAGCTGAGAGAGAGAGAAATGAATTACTGCAAGGAAATCAAAGTGATGTGTGTAACCAGGATTCAAACCTTTGGTCTGGTAAAACAAGTGATATTAAGAATAAATGGATTCACAAATTCAAGTTTGTCAAAAACTTACCTAAGATCAGGAGGCAATTCACACAGATCAGAGGACTCATAGGTCTTGGCTTCTTCTGCTTCATTAGTTACTTCATCGACAAGTGCCTGATGGTGGTTGCATGAACGAAGGAGTCTCACACGCTGAAGTTCTATTCGCAACTGCATTAGCTGTCTTGCCAGCTGCTGGTCTTGCTGTCGCATCTCCAGCTGTCAAGTTTCCAGATAATATTAGTACTGCAAAGTTTATATATAACCTTGTTCTGAAAGCTAATAGCCTGCATTAGCGAGGTAGTGCAAGAAAACAGACGAAAGAATGGCCCAACCCACCCATATACACATGTATATACATACAAGCCCACACATGCACATTACATACCTATACATATCAAAATATAAATACATATACATACACAGACATATACATATATACACATGTACATACTCATACTAGCTGCTTTCATCCACTACTGTTCCACCCCCCCACACATGAAATGGCACCCCCCTTCCCCTGTGCGCACACAAGGTAGCGCTAGGAAAAGACAACAAAGTCCACGTTCATTCACACTCAGTCTCTAGCTGTCATATGTAATGCACCAAAACCACAGCTCCCTTTCCATATCAAGGCCCCACAAAACTTTCCATGGTTTACCCCAGATGCTTCAATCCATTTTCTTTTTTTATACATATTTGCCATTTCCTGCATTAGCAAGGTAGCGTTAAGAACAGAGGACTGAGCCTTAGAGGGAAAATCCTCACTTGGCCCTCTTCTTTGCTCCTTCTTTTGGAAAAGTAAAAACTGGAGGGCCCCACAAAACTTTCCATGGTTTACCCCAGACATTCACATGCCCTATTTCAGTCCGTTGAAAGCATGTTGACCCAGTATACCACATTGTTCCAATTCCCTCTATTCCTTGCATGCCTCTCACCATCCTGCATGATCAGGCCCCAATCACTCTGAATCTTTTTCACTTCATCCTTCCACCTCCAATTTGGTTTCCTGCTTCTTGTTCCTTCCACCTCTGACACATATATCCTCTCTGTCAACCTTTCCTCACTCAGTCTCAATATTTCCAAACCATTTCAACACACCCTCTTCTGCTCTCTCAATCAAACTCTTTTTAAAATCTTACATCTCTATTACCCTTAAATCATATATTCAATCAAACTACCTCACACAACCCACTATCCTCAAACTTTTCATTTCCAGCACATCACCCCCTCCTTTGTACATTCTTATCTATAATCCATGCCTTGAATCCATATATTATTGTTGGTGTTACAGGCTCCCTAATGGTGAATTTTCATTTGCAGAGTAACTTTGTGCAGGCAGAGTCTGGTAATTCATATGGTTTCAGTGCATTACACATGACAGCTAGAGACTGAGTGTGAATGAATGTGGCCTTTGTTGTCTTTTCCTAGTGCTACCTCGCACGCATGCAGGGGGAGTGGGGTGCCATTTCATATGTAGCAGTGAGAATGGATAGAGGCAGCATGTATGAATATGTACATGTGTATATATGTATATGTATGTATATGATGAAATATATAAGAATGTATATGTGCGTGTGTGGGCGTTTATGTATATACATGTGTATGTGGGTGGGTTGGGCTTACCAATTCCTTTCTAAGCCAGGCCATGGCATTCTGAAGGTTCTCCTTCCGCTTCTCTTCAGTAAGCTCCTCCTCCTGCTGACCCTCCTCTACTACTATAGGTGTGTGGGTCTCTAGAACCTCAGTCATCTTCTCTCCCCTCTGCTTAATCAGTCCCATCCAATCCAAGTATGAGGGTCGTCGAGTTGCTAATTTCAGCCTCTGAAAACATATAGGAATATAGATGAGGCAAGCTTTCCACTTACACAAATACCCTGACATTATTCTTTTTACATTCTTCTCTGTTTCTATGGCCTTTTTTTCTAATATGATTTGGTAAACATAATTCATATATTCTTGAGATTTCTTCTTCTCTTTTGTACATTTTGTTGATACCTAACATAACGACAGCCATGCAACCACATTGCTTCATAATTAAGAATAATTTTTGAAATAATGTTTCATTTGAGATAATTTATCTTTCAATATTGACACACTCATATTGAAGGCATGACTGGGAAGCAGCATCAATGAACAAGGCTGGTGGGCACCATTAACAGAAAGAGCAAAGGAGTAGAACCACGGGATAGGGAAGCATCAAAGGAGGCCATATGGCATGGTACTACCTCTGGGCACAACCATGATGCAAGATTAGGAAATAACACCATGGGGCAGCAGGTAAGGGCAACACTGGGGTAGTGGGGTCTGGGGACAGGTCATGGAGCAATACCCAGGATGGATACACAAGGAAGTAAGACCTTGGAACAATGCTCAGGACAGCCGGGGACAGCTCCAGAGGGTAAAACCTAAGGACAGTGCCCAGAAGGATAATCAAGGGACATGACCTAAGGACAGTGCCCAGAGGATGGGCCACAGTCCATGACCCAGGGACAGTGCCAGGACCCACCGTGGCTAAGTCACGGACTCTGGACATGTCGTCGTTGCTTTCCTCGATCTCTCGTTGCTTCAGGTTGAACATGTTGTCGATGTCAATGGCAGGACTCCTGCAAGACCAGTGGTGCATACTGAGGTGTTGGCATTGGTGGTGGTAAGTGCTGAAAAGCAACTGAGAAATACTGGCATTGATGGTGGTTGGAAATGGAAGTGCTGGTGGTAAGTGATGGAAGTCACGTAGTAAATGCTGGCTGTGGGGATGGTACATGCTGTCACTGCTGGCTGTTAGTGTTGGTAGTTTTGGTGATAAGTGCTAGAAATGTTGGTGCTAAATGTTGTTACTGATAATGATAAGTGTTGGCACTGATGGAGGTATAATTTGGTAACACTGGGAGTAAAATTCGAGAGATATGGTGGAAGTTGTAACACAACTGCTACAAGATGGTGGAATGTGGAGAGCGTTGGCTGAAGAGGAGTTTGTGCCTCCAAGGATGGTGTCTGGTGGTAAATGTAAGCAATACTGACACTAGAACGGGCATTTCTGGATTACAAGTGTTGGGATATGTTGTTTGTAAGTGTCTTAAGAAAATACAAGTGGTGCCAACTGGTGCATGTGCATGTTGTAAAAATAAGAGAACAACCTGGGTTGATGCTGGACACCGCAAATTAAGGTTCTCGTCTGGAACATAAGCCCAGAGAAGATGGTGTACTGGAGGGTCGTGTACAGGGACCAGCATGATACAAGATGGCCACAGATCACTGGGTATCAAAAAAATTACTCATTACAATACAATGACTCGAAATGTCATGAGCTCTCACATCAATTCACAGTATGACAAAGTATCATAAGATTTTGAACAACTAGGTGGCAGCAGTGACACTAGATTATATGAGTCAGTCTGGGGTAATGCTGGGACATTTAAGGTTATGTAGGTCATGTAGGGTCAACCTTCATTATGCTTACTAAAGAATCTAAGAAGGTCAAGTTGGCCTAAGTAAAGCAAGGATGGTTATTTAGTCATGTTATATACTGGGTCATGTGGGGTCACGGTAGCCCACCTAGGATTAAAGTGGGACATAAAATGGTCATACAACGTCACACTGGGTCACATGGAATCATACAAGTCCCCACTGGGTCATACGGGGTCAAGTACCCTCAATAGGTTCACACTGATGTATGCAGGGACGTTCACGTTCCTACTGGGGTCATAGAGAGTCAGTGAGGGTCAGAATCTCATGCAGTGTCACAAAAGGTCAGCCTGGGCCACATCATGACAGCTGACCTGGGTGTGCGCAGCTCCACATCGTCTTCCCCGCTGCTGGCGCAGCTGTCGGCTTCCTCAGAGATGTGCCGCAGTAGGCGTGACCTGTGTACCTGCCGGAGAGTTCATCAGGTCACTAACGTGCTCGGAGGACACGTTACTGACGAACTTGGGGTCACCAGATCAATGACATCCCAAGGGTCACCAAATCACTGTTATACATGGAGGTACAGTGAAGATGCAAGTGGTGGGGGACGGTGGCAGGGGCAAGGGTGGGGACAGTGCCATGGGCAAGTAGTGAGGGACAATGCCAGGGGCAGATGGTGGGTACAGTGTCGGGGTCAAGCGGTGACAGACCATCACTGTCTAATCTGCAATATGCCTATACAAAACAAGGCACTGTTCAAACATCCCAGTTTGATAACAGCAGTGATTAGATACTGCCACACGGCAACATACTGAGCACGTTCTCATACTTTAAGCGGCAACTTATACAAGCTGTGAGGTAAAGTTCATTACGTAATATATCAACTTGATATTATTTTAGACTCCAACCTTCTGAATATACATTTGGTAACACAACATATATTTGTCGACGTTTATGAAGGTAGATTAACCTTACCTGATTGAAGACTTTGTTTTGTGGAGTGACCAGGTCCAGTGTTAGGTCTGACCTCTTTAGGCAACTATGACCCTCTGGTTCTGTAGTGTGTGTGGCGTCAGGCCTCACCACGCCCTCTGGACCAACGTCTGGCTCCCTGTCTGCCATGTCTGCCTCCCTGTCCGCTATGTCTGGCTCCCTATCTGCCAGCTTCTCCAGGTTGTCCTCTAGGCGTCTCTCGAAGCAGCTGCTGTCCGGCTGAACGATAAACTCGCTAATGTCACACTCACTGTCCTCCTCCTCCTCGATAATGTCGTTTATCACAGCGAAAGTCGTATTTATCACTCCAAAGTTCTTGTTATTTACTCCAAAATTCGTATTATTCACTGCATAATTCGAGTAGTTCACTCCACAGTTGATGTGTGTCCCTCCCAGACTGGGGTTGATGGCTTCGACAAACTCTTGATTCACGTGTAATCTGAGCGGATGGACGAACTCGACCCCCGGGTTGTCCACTGCCAAGATGTTTACCTCAAAATCCCCATCAGTCTCGGCCACTGCGGTCGTCACGCGCACATCTCTGTTGACTGCGCCGGGATGCGTGTCATGTGCTCCTAAATCACTGCAATTTCCGTCGATACTAGGCGTGTGGTGGGTGATGGGGGGCGTGGGCGAGGACGGAGGCGTGTAGTACTGGTGGTGTGGCGTGCATGGGGCCGCGGGTGGCGTGTGGACGGCTCGTGTGCCGGGCTTAGCATTATCAGCCTGACGTCCTCCAACCTCCGGTGACATCTGATAACCCTCTCGGGGTTCGCCCACCAGGGGTTTCCCTGTCGGGGTCGCCTCCCCCGTACAGGTCATGACTCCCCTGGCCTCCCCCGCCGGGACCTTAACGCCTCTGGCCTCCCCCGCCGGGACCTTAACCCCCCTGACCTCCCCCGCCTGGACCTTAACCCCCCTGGTCTCATGTCGGGTTAGGAACTTGTAGCTCTGCAGGAACTTGAAGTGCGATTTGGATTTCACGTGTTTTTGCTCGGGTCTTGGTGCGACGTCCTCCTGCAGGTGGTGAGGTGTAAGGTTCATCACCTGCAGATGGTGAGGCAGGGGACCACTGCTCCTGACCTGCCGAAGCTCCTGCACCAGCTGCTTCCTGGATTTCCTCTGTGTATCTGGAGTTTTACGGTGGGCGTACAGGATCTTGGGCGACGTGGGACACTTCCTGTCCTCCTGGCCGAGCAGTGAGGGCACAGACGACGCCTCCCTCCCCTCCGTGAAGATGTGGGCATGTCTGAGAGGAGTGATGACGTCACTAGAGGTCCTGGAGATGAGAAGAGGGTCGTGCGGATAAGAGGGGTCGTCATCCACGGTAGTACACGAGTCGTACTGACTCTCACACACTGACCCCTCCAGAATGCTGGTGATGGAGCTCTTGCCGCTCGACCCTGTGCTTCTGATGCTCGGGCTCGACGAGGACGACGACGAGGACGACGAGGAGGAGGTAGAGAAGGCACTACGGATGCTGGCAGTGGAGCCTCGCAGGAAACTACAGCCGATTTTCGGGGATGTAACGGGCGGCGGCTGCTTAATGTCGTCGATGCTCTGACTTTTGCTTGTTAGTTCATGATTGCTTTTGTCGTCGAAGGAAGAGAAGCGTAGCAGCGGGAAGGATGACCATGAGGCCCTCTTAAGCTGAACGTCTTCCTCCTTCTTGCTGGGCTTCTCCAGGTGCAGGGAGTAGCGGTTGTTGCTGCTGCGACGGAACGAGAACAGCGACTCCGTCTTGCGTTCCTTCATGGCGGCGGTGGTGCCACCCAGCACTAACACCTGTTGAAGAAAACATCCAACATGTAACCTTGTGACGCCGCCATCCTGGCTATTTACAGACACACACACACACACACACACACACACAGGACATAACGCAGCGCAGGTGGGAGAACACACGACTACGCTATATGGTAGGTTCACCGGTAGGTCTGCCAGTGAGGGCCATGTTCCCGGACATGGACACCCATGCGTTAACTGTGGCCGGAGGGCCATGTCTCTGGACATGGACCCCCCTCCCCTCCCCCAGCTTAACTTGAGCTGAGTTACAAACTCTCGGCTCCTCTACCCGCACCGGGAATTCTCCCCACCCACAGCACTGTCTACCCACAGCACTGTCTACCCACAGCACTGTCTACCCACAGCACTGTCTACCCACAGCACTGTCTACCCACAGCACTGTCTACCCACCCAGTACTACCTCTACCCACAGTACTGCTCTCCCCAGTACTTGCACGACCCACAGCTACTGTCTCTCCCACTCTCCAAACACTCACTAAGAACCAACAGGCAGGAGTGTGTGTGATGCCCTATTGAAGTAGAGACAACACTATACTGACAATGTAGTGACAACAGTATACTGACAATGGAATTACAACAGTATACTGACAACAGTATACTGACAGTGTAGACAACAGTATACTGACAGTATAGTGACAACAGTATACTGACAATGAAGTTACAACAGTATACTGAGTGTAAAGACAACAGTATGGTGACTGTAGTTGCAACAGTATACTGACAGTATAGTGACAACAGTATATTGAGAATGTAGTTACAACAGTATACTGACTGTAGTGACAGTATAGTGACAACAGTATACTGACAGTGTAGTTGCAACAGTATAGTGACAACAGTATACTGAGTGTAGTTGCAACAGTATAGTGACAACAGTATACTGACAGTGTAGTTGCAACAGTATAGTGACAACAGTATACTGACAATGTAGTGACAACACTATACTGACAGTATAGTGACAACAGTATACTGACAGTGTAGTGACAACAGTATATTGACAACAGTATACTGACAGTGTAGATGCAACAGTATACTGACAGTATAGTGACAATAGTATACTGACAGTGTAGTTGCAACAGTATAGTGACAACAGTATCCTGACTGTAGTTGCAACAATATACTGAGAGTATAATGACAACA
Organism: Panulirus ornatus; assembly: GCF_036320965.1. Taxonomy (NCBI): domain Eukaryota; kingdom Metazoa; phylum Arthropoda; class Malacostraca; order Decapoda; family Palinuridae; genus Panulirus; species Panulirus ornatus. The sequence goes on from NC_092234.1 coordinate 1,923,246, forward strand.
ATATACTGACAGTATAGTGACAACAGTATACTGACTGTAGTTGCAACAGAATACTGACAGTATAATGACAACAGTATACTGATAGTAGTTGGAACAGTATACTGACAGTATAGTGACAACTATACTGACAGTATAGCGACATTAATATACCGACAATGTTGTGAGAACAGGATGCTAAGTGCCGTAACAGTGCATTAATAATATACTGAAATGCATATACCAAGCAATGGCTAAGTCGTTCTTTGAATCTAAGGAATTGTCTTGCGTGACACTGAGGTGTTGTGTGTCATGTGTGACACTGAGGTGTTGTGTGTCATGTGTGACACTGAGGTGTTGTGTGTCATGTGTGACACTGAGGTGTTGTGTGTCATGTATGACACTGAGGTGTTGTGTGTCATGTGTGACACTGAGGTGTGTGTCATGTGTGACACTGAGGTGTTGTGTGTCATGTATGACACTGAGGTGTTGTGTGTCATGTGTGACACTGAGGTGTTGTGTGTCATGTATGACACTGAGGTGTTGTGTGTCATGTATGACACTGAGGTGTTGTGTGTCATGTGTGACACTGAGGTGTTGTGTGTCATGTGTGACACTGAGGTGTTGTGTGTCATGTGTGACACTGAGGTGTTGTGTGTCATGTGTGACACTGAGGTGTTGTGTGTCATGTATGACACTGAGGTGTTGTGTGTCATGTATGACACTGAGGTGTTGTGTGTCATGTATGACACTGAGGACGCGTAAGCTTGCTGGCTGGATCAGGACACCTCCCCCCCTCCTGGCCCTAGATGAGAGGGAGCCTCAGGCACAGTGTACCTCAGTATCATCGCCTCACAAAATGTCAAAAAAAAAAGTTATTGATACAATCATTAAGCAAACATACAAACAAAACAATCTATGTCGGCCGCTCGGGTCTACAGGGGCCGATGGGGACGATACTGACTGGTCAGGTTAACCACTGAAGTTTCCTATAAACAGTGAACTTATACATACATTGGAAAGTCATAACGTGCATATCATAGTGAAAAACATTAACATTTTCTTTTTACTATTGAATAGATTAATAAAACCAACCTATCACACGAAGAACCCATCTTACCACATGTAACAACACAAGCGCCTACAACAACCCATCTTACCACATGAAACATAACACAAGCACTTACAAGTGGATCTATTATGTGCATTATAAGAATAAGCTCAACACACACACACACACACACACAATGCTGTGGTGTCCGCATTAATATGCTAGAGCCGAAACAGTCCTTCATGAACAGAACGAGAGGATGCTGGGACCACTGTGTCCCCGATGCCACCAGGAGTGCCAGGGTATACACATACACAGCTAATTTCTGCAGTTACCCCTCAATCTTGTAATATTCCATTTTCTTTAAAAACATTTGTTAACCATTTTTTCTTACTATGTTCTTTCTGGGTATCTAACTTATAGATACCTGTGTGTGTGTGTGTGTGTGTGTGTGTGTGTGTGTGTGTGTGTGTGTGTGTGTGTGTGTGTGTGTGTGTGTGTGGCCGACATGACATGGACACATAATATGCCCCAGTCAAGGCGATCTGAAAGAGAAAGATCTACACTTAAATGGAGAAAGGTTATATGGAGAGAGAGACAAGAAAAAAGCCATTGTATGGTTGTTCACTGGAAGAAGGTATCATTATAGACAATCTCCAAGTGACGGTCTGGTCTTCATGATTAAAGCCTCCATGAATATAAACAATTCTGATTGAGGTTGCATCAGTTGATGAATGCGTTTTGCCCAATATTTCGCATCACTTTATAACGTGAACATCAAAACCGCAACAAGATCTTGCACGAGGGAAAGTCATGATGAGAATCATTGAGGAATTTATATTATTCAGGCGGACTATGGCCGACACATGAGCCAGTCAGGTGAGCTGGTGACCCAGCTGGTGTCCCCTCCCCCCCGCCACATGTTGTGTAATAACTGAAGTTATCTTTACGTAAATACACTGAAGACATGGTGAGTGCAGACTGCATACCTAAATCTGAGATGCGTAACACCAGAGAACTTCCCTACGAATGTAAAAAATCCCTCCCAGGAAATGAGAAATAAGTAATAAACAGGAAATTAAAAAGCCTCTCTCCAGATGACAACGCTCAAGACTAGTGGCAAATGTAAGTTATCTACTGCTGCTGATGATGCTACAACACTCTGCATGTTCATAAACATCCCGGTTTTTAGAAAACATCTGCAAGTTAAACTGAGAGTTCGGGTCAAGACCGAGCCATACCAGCCAGGCCTGGCCGTCACTCCTCTACTGAGACAGTACATCTCTGACACACTTCCTTCAGTCGTCCTTCCCTGTTTCTAAATTTCTTCATTCCTCTTCCGAACCCATATTTTCTTATCACCCAAGAGAATGTCTAATGCCATGGTCGTCTCATCTCACCAAGTCACAATACGAAATTAAAAAAAAAAATAAAAACAAAGTGCAGCGATAAATATAGAAATATATAAAAGTTTGAAAGACATGGCCGAACGTGCATGGAACTCCTCGACACTGGACACATCACTAGATCATCATAGAAACAAACGTATACACACATCCACCAAGCCAGCCAGGTGGTGGCCCACTAGTAGCAGCCATGTGTCCGAGCCAGAAATACTCTTCATGTGGTTACCACACCTTGGTTATTATATGTCTCAGAAACCTGAACTTGTCACTACCTCACAAAACCTTTGGCACCAGTGTTTACACGCGTGCCAGCCCGGATGCAACGCAGAGTGCCAACAACAACTACCTGTCAACACAACAATGCGATACAACGTTTTTTCTAATCAAGTTGACTGACCATTTTCTTTCATTAGCTCTTTAGGGATAAGTAATATATATTTACCAAGTTGTCCATCACGTTGAAGTGTTAAAGAATTACAGTGGAGAGTCGTAACTTATCATTATATCTCGCTTGATCAAGAATATCATTAACTTTAAGAAATATTCAAATATAAAGACATGAAAATTCTCCTTCCGGGCTGGTCGATGACTGGCCACCTGGCGTAAGCTGAGGTGTATCCGTGTATATAAATACACATATAGTGCATATATAAGCTATGAGATGAGGCTACACGAGAGAGAGAGAGAGAGAGAGAGAGAGAGAGAGAGAGAGAGAGAGAGAGAGAGAGAGAGAGAGAGAGAGATCTTTGCCGCCTTAATCCAAGCAGTTGTATCAACAATGCAGTTCACCCCCCCCCCCCCCCGCGTCAAGCAAGTATAACCCCGCCTGGGGGGGGTCCAGTAGGTGGGTTTCACCGTGTGTGTACCCCAGGAACTGTGGGCTCCTGGCCAAACGTGGTCAGAGAGACGGATTCTGGCAGAAATGTGAGGAAGCCACTCCGTAAATAATACATAGTCATAGTTATCCTGGTTGTTTGAGGACCAGTTGTTCTTGATACAAATATTGATAATCAAATGGTTTTTACATGGAAGTGTTAAGTTAAATAAATCATCTATAGTGGAGGAAAGAATTACAATACTGGCGGCGCCAACACACGGGCGAATTCAGATTTCTCTGGCCGGGTTCAGGATGGCAGATGGACTTTGATGGCACATCCCTGTCTACCGATTCGCCATCTACTTCACCCTGTGTATGTATTCATACACCAACGCATTCATCTATCTCCGCCTCATCCTACCGGCTGAAAATGGCATCCTTATCGGACGTGAGGCCACACCTTATCTCGCTCCTCACACAGGGTAAGTCCGGGCAGACGGCACGACCCAGAGCAGAGAGGAGTGTGCATCAGGCTGGCCCACACTCCGTGGTACTGGACTACCTCACGA